>NC_142753.1:3463557-3623557 GCF_051943395.1 Hippocampus bargibanti | reverse complement strand
CTATTCAGATCGGAGTGTCAGAATGAGAATCGGCGGGTAGCCAATTCTCATTCTGATTCTGATTTGTGCTTTCAGTCGAGCCAAAAATAACCGGCAGCGGCAACATGACATTGTTCTGGGGTTGCAGGTCACAACCCAGCCGACACCACCGCTCTGTTCTTACAACTTACAAGTTTGCTTCATCCTCGCTAAATGCCCGGATTTGAAGGCCTTGGGTTCAGACGAGCTAATGAGCGGGGGTCAATTAAGAGGAGCAGTTACAAGGGAGGAGGTGATGGTATGGACAAGCCACCGCGGGACAGTTCATAAATTAATGAGACCTCGGTGAAAGTGAGGTGAGAGTGTGGCGTATCCGTCTTTGGCCGCAAGGATCATGTTTGATGTCATTTGTAAGATGTCGGCCCGCTATGATTTTTTTTGAACTCATTCACTGCCAGACATGCGAAAATGTGACCACTACAGTGCCAGGGTTTTTGTTATTTTCACTTGAATTCCCTGGCCCACAGAATATTAGAACGACATACGCATTCAATGCAGCGTAAGAAACCCGAGACTCTCTTCTTTTCTCAGAAAAAAAAACATGTTAGTTCCTAAATAGTATGGGTCTGGAGTTATATCAAAGTCAAAGTCAGCTTTATTGCCAAATATGCCAATATGGATGACATACAGCACAGATGAAATTAATGTCCTCTCGGACCCAGCGTGCAAGGCACTTATAATGTGGCTAAAAAAGACAGACAATTGACAACAGACAATACATGTAATTTCTGAATGTAAAGTGACGTAGTGTAGTAATGCAAAAAAAAGAAGGTTGAAGTCAGGTCTTGCAGAAAAAACCCTGAAAAAATAGAGTTCAGGATGATACGACAGTGTGTAGCGTGTACTCAGAGTTTGGTGAGAGTGGGAAGGGGAATGGGGGCAGGGCTGAGAGGGAGTTGAGTCTCCTGACTGCCTGGTGGCAGAAACTGTCCTTGAGCCTCCTGGTCTTGGCTAGGAGAAGTATGAGCTTGAAATGAGGGTGTCTGTCCAAAATACAATGCGATACATCCATATTGGTTTATATAGCGCTTTAACAACAGCTGAAAGTGAAACAAAGCGCTAACATGGAAAAAAAGGGAAAGGCTGCCCCCTTGTGGAAGGGAAAAAACATTTCCAGAGGCCATGGACAGAACTTTATCGGCACCCAGGCAAGAAAAAAACAAATCCCAAACGAATTTCGGAAAGTCGCTTTACGTCATATTCTCAATTCCCGAATACATTTGTGAATGGCAATGAATGGGTTCAATGGGTTTTACAATACACAGGCGAATTTAAAACGGTCACGCTAGTCACGTGTTCATAAAAACGAAATCTAAAGCGGCGGTCTGCTGATTCATGAAATAGCCTTAACGCATTACTCTGTGTCAAAATAAATTTGGCACAACAGTCATTCATCAAAGCTTTTATCGACAGAGAAGGCAAGAACGGGGCTCACAGAAGTCAATGAGGTTCGAGTCATTGATTAGCACAAACGATCTGGCCGTCGGTCTGGCACAGGCAACACAAAAATAAACCATAGATCACATCTGCCCCCATCGCCTATGGGTGAGACGTCACATCCGCGCTAAGTCACGTTTTCAGCAGGTTGGCGTCTCGCAATGGACAACAATGAAGGAGGTAGCGACGTTGCGGTTATAGTCGCGTGTTGAGTTGAAAAACGAAAATATTGTCTCAAAGTTGGTGCACACTGTCCTGTTTTTTAACTAAAATAAAAGAAATAATCCAATTTAGGTGGGTAAAAAAAATGGCGTTGTATCATACAAAATACAATGCAATACATAAATATTCAAATCAGCGTAAGAAACCTTACTCTTCTTTCATCAGTTAAAAAAAGAGTTAAATCATCAATCAATCAAATTACATGGGCCTGGAGTTATCTGAGCTTGAAATGGGGGCAGCAGTACAAAATACAATACAATACATATTGGTTTATATACCGCATTTTCACGACCAAAGGGCGCACCGTGTGAAAAGGTGCAGTCTCATTTATGTGTGCCATTTCTGTATTTAACATACATATTGGGCGCACCGGATGAAAGGACGCAAGTTTTATATATCGGTACATATCGCCTACTGCCATACGTACGTCCGCCTCACAACAACACACAGGCATACAAGTGTGCGTATTTATAAAAACAGATCGGGAGCAAAACTGAGTTTGGTAGTGCTTTATTTATTAATTACAAAGTAAGATGTAATCATCACTCAATAGGCGTCGGCATGGTGAAAACAAGCACATTACCGGTAACAGTCAGTAATCAAACCCATCAAAGTCCTCAGTCTCAGAATCGAACAGCTGCGCTAAACCAACGTGGCAGGTTCGCTTTCCTCACGGTCAGTCACTTTCTGTGCTGTGCGGCTCCTCGGAAATTATGCCGGCTTTTCCGAAAGCTCGAACCACCGTGCCAGCAGACACGTTACCCCAAACATCCACAATCCATTGGCAAACTGTGGCGTAACATCCAGCCCTTTTCGGTTGCCTTAATAATGACGCCTACTGAAAATGTCTCTTTAGGCAAAGTCTTTTAAAAATCACCATCGGCGGGAGTTTCTCTCCGTTAGCATGGCAGCCAAGCACAACAGGAAACAAAGCGTTTTTGCTAGCTTTTCAGAATAATTCGCCGGACGTTGCTGGTAGTCCTGGCCCGGATGGAAAAGTGTTTCATAAAACATAATAGTTTCATAAAATGCCAGCACCAAGACGGACCTCCTTGGAAAGCCTTCAGCTTAAACTGAGCTTCAGGGTACACACGACACGCTTTACTATCATCCTGAACTCTATTTTTTTTCTGCAAGACCTCACTTCAACCTTTTTTTTTTGTTTTTGTATTACTACACTACATCACTTTACATGCGACACTAGCTCCCTTAACATTCAGAAATTACATGTGTTTTCTGTTGTCAATTGTCTGTCTTTTTAGCCACATTATAAGTCCCTTGCACACTGGGTCCAAGACGACATTGATTGCATCTGTGCTGTATGTCATGCATCTTAGCATATTTGACAATAAGGCTGACTTTGACTTTGAATGGGGAAATCAAATGGTAATATTCAACAAATGAGGGAGTTTTTTTAATTTGGAAAATAATGATACATTCCAGCATGGGATCAAAAAAAGGCAAAAAAAAGGTAATACAAATGACTTGAATCTTCCCCCCAAAAAGTCAAATAAAATAGACAAGAAATTGAAAATAGAAAATTCAAACACCTCTAATGATGAAAATTACAGATGCAATACAATACTTATTGATTCATATAAAACATGACTCTGCGCCTTATACGCAGATGCGCCTTATATGTGAAGTAATATTGAGCCACAACAGGTCTCGCAAACTCCCATCATCCATCGACTCCATTTCCCCCTCGATAAGAAGTAATGTGTAACCCCAGCCTCACCTGTAACGTCTCATAATGTGGGTGTGCCTTATATTTGGAAAACATTGATATGTTCATATAATACCTTATTTTCATTCATTGACGGTGTGCCTTATCGTCCAGTGCGCCTTATATATGGAAAAACTTTGAAAATACCTTATACACCGGAAAATATGGTATTTTCAAACTTATTCCGTATATAAGGTGCATGGGATTATAAGGTTCACATTCAATGAATGAAAGAGGTTTTCCAAATATAATAATAATATATAAATGTTTTTCAAATACAGTAAAGTCTCGTTATATCGATATTCAAGGGAGTCCGAAAAAATATCGATATAACCGGGACTATCGATATATCCGACCCTGTTTGCATGTAATTTTCTCCGTGCGTGCATAGAAATAGTATCGATATAACCGGGACTATCGATATATCCGATATCGATATAACGAGACTTTACTGTATAAGGTACACCACATTATAAGGTGCTACTGGACAGGCTGGGGTTACGCACTACTTCTTCATAAAATGCCAGCACCAAGACGGACCTCCTTGGAAAGCCTTCAGCTTAAACTGAGCTTCATAACCATGTCTCTTTGCCATTTTCTGAGTTGTTAAAACAGCAATGTTCTGCATAAAGCACATACCTGTTCTTGTACACACAAACCACGGCCCCACACATCCCCCCCTCACGCTCTCTACCACGTCCGCCTCATGGTGGCCTCTAATACGTCCGCACCTCACATTACACAGGGCGCACTGCACATTTTCAAAACAATCTGAGACGTTTATATGCGCCTTATGGTGGTGAAAATACGGTAGCGCTTTTACGACAGCTGAAGCTGGAACAAAGCGCTAACATGGAAAAAAGGGTAATGCTGCCCCTTGTGGAAAAGAAAAACAACATTGCCAGAGGCCATAGCCAACGCATCCAAACAAGGAAAAACAAGACCTGTACAAATTTGGAAATAGCGCTCTACGTCATATTTTCAATTACCGGGTACATTGGTAATTTTGTTCTTTCTTGCTTGGTGCTGATAAAGCGCCGGCCATGGCCTCTGGCAATGTTTTTTTCCACACGGGGGCAGCATTTCCTTTTTTCCATGTTAGCACTTTGTTCCAGCTATGTCACTTTCCGACAACGACAGTGGCGAGTAGGGAGTGGTAGTGGATCGCCAAGCAGGTGACAGAGGCGTTGGTGCAGGCAGAAGATGTATTAACAGAAAGCGCGGATCCAAGATGACACGGACCCGGTAAAAGGTTTGCAAAACAAAAGTGACAAAAACAGCAAGGCTAGTGGGCGGGCAGCGGCAATCCACCCAACCACACTAACTAACAAAATAAAAGGCACACGAGGATGCAAAACAGCATACGATGCGGTGCATACAAACAGACGCGATCGTGGCTAGACAATTCTCGGGCGAAGCAACTCACGTACTGAATTAAAGTTCAAGGCACGGACCAGGCGCGAGACGACGTATCTTCCGACGCTGGCACTTACCCAGCGTCGGATTTAAATGTCCAACAGTCGGTGATGAGGGAATTGACAGCAGCTGGCGGACGTCAGGAGCGGAGGCCCCGCCCCGCTGTCAACTCGCTCATGACAAGCTTCAGCTGTTGTTAAAGCCGTGGCCTATATAAACCAATATGTATGTATTAGATTGTATTTTGGACAGCGGCCCTCATTTCAAGCTTATATAACCCCAGGCCCATATCATTTAAGAAATAACTATTTTTTTTCAGATAAAAAAAGATGGTCTAAGGTTTCTTACGCTGCATTTAATGTTTATGTAGTCCTAAAACTCAAATGATCAAATTTGGGTGGGGAAACAAAATGGCGTCGCATTATGAAAATATTCAAGATGGCTCCCAAGAGTCTGTCGTCATCGGTGCATCTCGTTGACGTCGCGAAGACGTTCACGAAGAATTTCAGTCCTCATTATCTCCGACTAAAAAAAAAAAAATCCTGTCGATGCCCTGAGGGTCCCTGACATAATTAATATTTTCCATTTAATCCCCTTTTAATTGCTCCGGCAGTTCAATCGCTCAGGTGGCTGACGCGCGGGTGACGCGCGGCCGAAGCCCTTGCGCGGTTGGCTTACCCAAGGATTGGATTTAAACAACCGTGGCGTCTCCGTGTCGGATTTATATGACGCGACGCTACATTGGCAAGGTGTTGCAAATTCCTTGCCTGGAATACGAGAGCGGAGTGCGCTTAAATCCGGATGACATATACAAGGAAGGAGGTGAGCCGGAGGAGGAGTGTCCTTGTACAGTACGGCTCCCTTGGATGCTCCATATTTAATGAGGGCAGGGAAAAAAAAAGGGGGGGGGGTTTCCACAGTTGGGAATGAGGCAGGGGAGACGCGTTAAAGATGGATTTTTATGTGATGCGGCGGTGGCGGAGAGGATGTGCATGTCCACCTGTGGTTATGAGTCAGCTCCTGCGTCCAGATGTGGAAAGTGGAGGTGTGTGGGGTGAGAGGAGTGTACGGGTGAGGGCTGCACTTGGGGAATCGTGAAGGCTAACTAATGTGTTTATTATTGTCAATGATGCACACCTGCGCACCTGAGGCAGGGCAGAGTTTGGAGAATGAAATGCTACTTTTGGGAGATGGGCACTGTGGCGCACCCCAAAAAGCAAATAGAGGAAACCATCGGGTAGGAGACTGCGGAGTCTCCGAGCCAAGACCGGCAGGCTCAAGCCCAGTTTCTGCCACCAGGCAGTCAGGAGACTCAACTCCCTCCGAGCCCTGCCCCCACTGCCCCTTCCCACTGCCACACTACCGAACTCTGAGTACACACGACACGCTTTACTATCATCCTGAACTCTATTTTTTTTCTGCAAGACCTCACTTCAACCTTTTTTTTTTGTTTTTGCATTACTACACTACATCACTTTACATGCGACACTAGCTCCCTTTACATTCAGAAATTACATGTGTTTTCTGTTGTCAATTGTCTGTCTTTTTAGCCACATTATAAGTCCCTTGCACACTGGGTCCAAGACGACATTGATTGCATCTGTGCTGTATGTCATGCATCTTAGCATATTTGACAATAAGGCTGACTTTGACTTTGAATGGGGAAATCAAATGGTAATATTCAACAAATGAGGGAGTTTTTTTAATTTGGAAAATAATTATACATTCCAGCATGGGATCAAAAAAAGGCAAAAAAAAGGTAATACAAATGACTTGAATCTTCCCCCAAAAAGTCAAATAAAATAGACAAGAAATTGAAAATAGAAAATTCAAACACCTCTAATGATGAAAATTACAGATGCAATACAATACTTATTGATTCATATAAAAGATGACTCTGCGCCTTATACGCAGATGCGCCTTATATGTGAAGTAATATTGAGCCACAACAGGTCTCGCAAACTCCCATCATCCATCGACTCCATTTCCCCCTCGATAAGAAGTAGTGTATAACCCCAGCCTCACCTGTAACGTCTCATAATGTGGGTGTGCCTTATATTTGGAAAACATTGATATATTCATATAATACCTTATTTTGATTCATTGACGGTGCGCCTTATATATGGAAAAACTTTGAAAATACCTTATACACCGGAAAATATGGTATTTTCAAACTTATTCCGTATATAAGGTGCATGGGATTATAAGGTTCACATTCAATGAATGAAAGAGGTTTTCCAAATATAATAATAATATATAAATGTTTTTCAAATACAGTAAAGTCTCGTTATATCGATATTCAAGGGAGTCCGAAAAAATATCGATATAACCGGGACTATCGATATATCCGACCCTGTTTGCATGTAATTTTCTCCGTGCGTGCATAGAAATAGTATCGATATAACCGGGACTATCGATATATCCGATATCGATATAACGAGACTTTACTGTATAAGGTACACCACATTATAAGGTGCTACTGGACAGGCTGGGGTTACGCACTACTTCTTCTCAAGGGGGAAATGGAGTCAGTGGCTGTTGACAGTCGTTGCGAGACCTGTTGTGGCTCAATATGACTTCACATATAAGGCGCACCAGCGTATAATCAGAATCAGAATCAGAATCATCTTTACTGCCAAGTATGTAGAGCACACAAGGAATTATAAGGCGCAGGATCATAATTTGAAGAATATCAAGGCTTTTGGGTGCGACTTATACAGCGTGTTCGACATGAAACAAATTCCTTGTGTGTTCTACATACTTGGCAATAAAGATGATTCTCATTCTGAAAAATACGGCCATTTCCTTGCAATCTGGGGGAGGAAGGTGCCGAAGGAGACCTCGTCCCCTCATCCGCAATGCCGTCACTCCACCGGGGCCTGAACATTCAATCAAGCTTTCGCGGTGACATCCATTAATTATGAAACAAGCTGCAGCGGCAGCGGCAGGCTACAAATGCTAAAATATCAATTTCACGTGGATGTATAGCACAAAGGCGCACACCCGCACGCACACCCGCTCCATCTTATGATCTATACGATGTTGGTAATACAAATAGATTTTCAATTAGGGACACATTAGGAGGAGAATAGATTCATCATATATCCGAGCGAGAATGAGGCCCTCGTGTTCGATAGCCTTGCACCAAGAATCCAAACGAGAGGGGCGATTACTCAACTGCAAATAGGGGCCAAGTTTATTATTATTTAATTTAATTTAATTCAATATTTAGTACATGATCAAAAGGTGATCGTGAATGCCAATTAGGAGCTGCATAAATGCTTCAAAGATGAGGCTTTCATTGGTGAAATAGAGTACCGTATTTTCCGGTGTATAAGGTGCACCCAAAAGCCTTGAATTTCTTTAAAAGATGACCCTGCACCTTATATTCCGGTGTGCCTTATGCACCAGAAAATATGGGGTTTAAGTTTTACTCGTTACTGTGCGTTTTATTTATTTAAAATTGCATTTTCTGTGTAGCTCTCTCTTGTTTCTATTTATAATTGTATTTTTATTGTATTCCATTTGAAATTGTATTTTATTTATTATACTATCTATGCTTGTCTGTGACAGTAAAATGTCAATAATAATAATAATAATACTAATACAATTCATTTCTAAGCGCCTTTCAAAACTCTCAAGGTCACTTTACAGTCACAGGATTTTTTTTCTGTGGGTGAGCAGCGACAGCCACACGCACAAGCGTTCACTCAACACGGAAGTAACTCAAATAGATAGAAAGCTAGCCAGCTAGCTAATAGATAGCCAATAGCCAGCGAGCTATATAGCTATATAGCTAGCCAGATAGCTAATATATAGCTAGCCAGATAGACAATATAGCTAGCTTAAGATCTTTTTAGCTAGCCTTGAGAGCTTTGAAAGGCGCGTAAAATAAAATGTATTAGTATCATGATTTTTACATTTTAAATTACCATATGTTCCAGTGTATAAGGCGCACCCAAAAGCCTTCATTTTTTTTCAAAAGACGCCCCTGTGCCTTATACACTAGAAAATATGATGCTTACTTTTGACTCATCACTGCGTGTATTTATTTTTTTACATTTTAAATTCACGTATTTTCCAGTGTATAATCAAAAGCCTTGATTTCTTGTGCCTTATACTCTGGTGTGCCATATACTGTACATAAAGGAATATGGAGCCACAACAGGTCTAGCAACTCCTGTCTGCAGTCACCGATTCCATCACCCGGTAGCCTTACAATGTGGTGTGCCTTATATTTGGAAAACATTTATATATATATATATATTATATTTGTAAAACTTTTGTCATTCATTGAAGGTGCGCCTTATAGTCCGGTGCACCTTATACACGGAATAAAGTTTGAAAATACACCATTCAATGGGGGTGCACCTTATCTACCGGTGCACCTTTTACACCGGAAAATATGGTACAGGCTACATGCCTTTCGCTGCACAGAATTGAAATCATATTAAGCTGCAACTCTCAAAGGATTGAAGGTGAGCATCCTACCGAGATGTCTGCCAAATAACGGCACCTTCAAACGTCTCAGCCATCCACGCCGACGCTATCGCCCCAGCGATTGACAGCGCCATGATTATTCCCAACACACCAGGATGCTAATGGTTGGCTAAAAGGTCAAACGTGAACATACAAACATGTGCAAGCCTGAAATCGATGCTGCGCATGAGATGAGCTATCTGCACACATCAATGAGATCATCAATCACGTCATTATGGAAAAAAAATGACTCTCGGTGTTGCCGTGTGTGTGTGTTTTGATCAATGGCCATTGATTTACTGGTGGCAGCCAGGTGTGCGTGTCCTTGTGTCGTAGACTTATTTGTTCATATTTAAAGGTTATGAGGCAGTGTCAACCATCGATTGTCTGCTGGCGATGGAGGGATTTACAACATTTCTTTGTGGGCGTGTGTTTTCCCTGAAGGTTGAACTCATGACATAGCATTCGTCAGAATAGTGTCATACGATTACTGAGGTTATAAGTGCTTTCAACTCATTCACTGACAATGTGCAAAAAATGTGTTCACTCCAGTGCCAGGGTTATTGTCATTGTCACTCGAATTCCAGGACTCACAGATGATTGAGTTTTAGGACGACATAAAGATTCAATACTGCATTAGAAACAGGAGATTCTCTTCTTTCATCAGAAAAAAATAGTTAATTCCTAAATTGTATGGGTCTGGAGTTATATGGACTTCAAATGGGGGCAGCTGTACATAATAACAATTGGTTTTATAGCGCTTTAACAACAGCTGAAACTGCAACAAAGCAAACATAGAAAAAGGGAAATACTGCCCCGTGTGGCAAAGCTAAAATATTGCCAGAGGCCATGGCCAGCGCTTTATCGGCACCAAAGCATGAAAAAAAACAAACCCAAAAAATTCTGGAATTGCGCTCTATGTCATATTTTCAATTTACAAATACATTAGTGAATGGCAGTGAATTAGTTATTATGATTATTAAGATTAAGATTAAGATTAAGATTAAGATTAAGATTAAGATTAAGATTAAGATTCTTCTTCTTCTTATTATTATTATTATTATTATTATTATTAGGCCATGGCGAGCGCTTTATCGGCACCCAAGCATGAAAAGACAAAAGCCGAAAAATTCAGGAATGGCACTACACGTCATATTTTCAATTCCCGAGTAAATTTGTGAATGGCAGTGAATGAGTTAACAAACATGAATTGATAAATGTCACTCACACACACAAAAACACTAAATGACAGCATGGGACCAACATGTCAATGTTGTTTGCGCAAAATCACATGGCAAAAAAAAACCCAAAAAAACTCATCACTCAAGTACCCCCATTGAGCACCGGCGCAGGGATGGCAAATGTTGCCATGGTAACAAAGCACTCGACGCAGGGACCCCGTCAGGAAATAAGTAGCCTAATTAGACGATGAATTCATCAAGCGGCAGTTTTTTATGCATAACCACCGGGAAGACATGCACACTGAAGTCATGGAGAAGAAAAAAAAATCTAAATTAAATTCAGACAAGAATAACTTAACTCACAATAACTCACACAACCCGTAAGTAACTCAAATAGATAGGAAGCGAGATAGCTCGCTAGCTAGGTAGCCAGCCAGCTAGACCGCTAATAGTTTTTAGCTATACTGACTGACTGCTAATAATAATAATAGCTAATAGCTAGTAGCTCTTTCTCTTGCTTCAATTTCTAATTGTATTTTATTGACTGTATTCTATTTGTTATTGTATTTTATTTATTTTCGTACCTATGCTTGTCTGTGACTGTAAAGTGTCCTCGAGTGCTTTGAAAGGCGCTTAAAATAAAATGTGTTATTATTTTTATTGTTATAATTTTGAGTGTTATAATTTTGATTGTTATAATGTTTATTGTTATAATTTTTATTGTTATAATTTGTATTATTATTTTTATGTTTATTATTTATATTGTTAGTATTGTTATTGTTATTGTTAGTATTTTTATTGTTATTATTGTTAGTGTTGTTATTATTATTATTGGTATTGTTATTATTGTTATTATTACGTCTGTGTGAGTTGGGGTTATCTTATTGTTATTATTGTTATTTTTATTTATTATTATTATTATTTTAATTTTTATTTTTTTATTATATTTTTTATAATTCTTTTCATAATTTTTATTTTTATTATTATTACTATTATAATTACTATTATTATTACTATTATTATTATTATTATTACTGTATTATATACAGTAAAGTCTCGTTATATCGATATTCAAGGGAATCCGAAAAAATATCGATATAACCGGGACTATCGATATACCCGACCCTGTTTGCATGTAATTTTCTCCGTGCGTGCATAGGAATAATATCGATATAACCGGGACTATCGATATATCCGATATCGATATAACGAGACTTTACTGTATTATTACTATTATTATTATGGTCGAAGAAGGAGAGGAGGGAGGTGTGCCCGGAGGAAAAGAGAGAAATGGAACACTAAGAGTATAGAACTAAGAGTAGGAACTTTGAACGTAGGAACAATGACAGGTAAAGGTCGACAGCTGGTTGACATGATGCAGAGAAGGAAGGTAGACATACTGTGTGTCCAGGAGACCAGGTGGAAAGGGAGCACGGCTAGAAGCTTAGGGTCAGGGTTTAAGTTGTTCTATCATGGTGAAGACAGAAAGGGAAATGGAGTTGGGGTTATCTTAAAAGAGGAGTTTGTTAGGAATGTCTTAGAAGTAAAAAGAGTATCAGATAGAATGATGAGTCTGAAGCTAGAAATTGAAGTCGTGATGTTCAATGTTGTTTGTGGGTATTCCCCACAAGTAGGATGTGAGCTGGCGGAGAAGGAGAAATTTTGATTGGACTTTGATGAAGTCATACAGAACATCCCGAGAAGTGAGAGGGTGGTAATTGGTGGAGACTTCAATGGACATGTTAGTGCAGGAAACAAAGATGATGAGGAGGTGATGGGCAGGTTTGGACTCCAGATGAGGAACGCTGAAGGACAGATGATGGTTGACTTTGCGAACAGAATGGAAATGGCTATTGTGAATACTTTCTTTCAGAAGAGACAGGAACATAGGGTGACTTATAAGTGTGGAGGCAGAAGTACACAGGTAGACTTTATTTTATGTCAACGGCGCCATCTAAAGGAAATCAGTGACTGCAAAGTAGTGGTTGGTGAGAGTGTAGCCAGACAGCATAGGTTGGTGGTGTGTAGGATGACACTGGCAGTGAGGAAGATGAAGAAACCAAAGGCTGAAGTGAGAACAAAATGGTGGAAGTTGAAAAAGGAAGAGTGTTGCATGACATTTAGGAAGGAGGTAAGACAAGCACTGGGTGGGCAAGAGGTCCTTCCAGATGACTGGCAAACTACAGCGAACATAATCAGAGACACAGGTCGGAAAGTACTTGGTGTATCGAGTGGAAGAAAGGTAGATAAGGAGACTTGGTGGTGGAATGGGGAGGTGCAGGAGTGTATACAGAGAAAGAGGTTAGCAAAGAAGTGGGACACTGAGAGGACGGACGGGAGTAGACAGCAGTACAAGGAGATGCAGCGCACGGTTAAAGTAAAAGTGGCAAAGGCCAAACAAGAGGCCTATGATGACTTGTATGCTCGACTGGACAGCAAGGAAGGCGAGACTGATCTTTACAGGCTGGCGAGACAGAGAGACAAAGACGGTAAGGACCTGCAGCAGGTTCGGGTGATTAAGGATAGGGATGGCAATGTATTAACAGTTGCCAGTAGTGTGATGGCAAGATGGAAAGAGTACTTTGAAAAATTGATGAATGAGTAAAATGAGAAAGAACAAAGAGTAGAAGACGTGACTGTTGTGGACCAAGACGTAGCAAGCATTTGCAAGGATGAAGTGAGGAGGGCGCTGAAGAGGATGAAGGGGGGAAAGGCACTCGGGCCTGATGATTTACCAATCGAGGTATGGAAGTGTCTTGGAGAGGTGGTGGTGGTCTTCCTGACTGGGTTATTCAACAAGATCTTAGATGGTGAACAGATGCCTGAAGAATGGAGAAGAAGTGTACTCCTGCCCATTTTTAAGAACAAAGGGGATGTGCAGAGCCATACAATGAAACTCGGGGAAAGAGTAATTGAAGCTAGACTAAGAGCAGAAGTGAACATTTGTGAGCAGCAGTATGGCTTCATGCCCAAAAAGAGTACGACAGATGCAGTGTTTGCTTTAAGAATGCTGATAGAGAAGTACAGAGAAGGTCAGAAGGAATTGCATTGTGTCTTTGTAGATCTGGAGAAAGCGTACGACAGGGTGCCCAGAGAAGAGCTGTGGCATTGCATGAGGAAGTCTGGAGTGGGAAGCAGAGACAAGAAGCAGAGCTGGAGGTAGCAGAGCTGAAGATGTTGAGGTTTTCTTTGGGAGTGACCAGGTTGGATAGGATCAGGAATGAGTACATTCGAGGGACAACTCATATTAGAGGCTTTGCAGAGAAAGTCAGAAAGGCCAGACTGAGATGGTTTGGACATGTCCAGAGGAGAGACACCGACTATATCGGGAGAAGGATGCTGAGCCTTGAACTGCCAGGTAGGAGACCGAGAGCAAGACCGAAGAGGTTTATGGATGTGGTCAGAGAGGGCATGAAGGTAGCTGGTGTGAGAGAAGAGGATGCACAAAACCGGGATAGATGTGGGACATTGATTCGCTGTGGCGACCCCTGAAGGGACAAGCCGAAAGGAAAAGAAGAAGATGATGCCTTTACAGCAGCTCCTGTATTTTGTTTTTCTACTTCTTCGTTTCCTTTTCTCTTCCTTATATCACTCTGCCGCTGTGAAATGCACATTTCTCAGATCAGGTGAAATGTGCACGTCTGCTACAAGCTAAATGTGGAAAAGCAAACACAAAGCTGTAGCATCCATTGACAAAAACAGACTGTCGAATATCTCCTGTCCCATGTAAATCCGCTTCAATTCCAAGCCGCGACATACCCTGAAGCCACGCAATATTAATGTAGCTCTGTGTAAGTTGAGGTGGTTTTATTCAGAGTATACTCCAAACTCCAAACAGTGAATATACCCCCCACACGAAAGAAGCTCATTTCAGTTTAACAACCACCGTGTCTACAAAATTTCATATTTTGCTTGTAAAGTCCCATCTTAACAATTGATTCCTTGGCAAAAACACCAGAATGATCGTCTCGTTTCCGAAAAAGCACCGACATCCACCAGCTAATCATGACGTGCCGCCACTCGAATCGATGCACTACCTCAGCCGCTTCAAACTAAATTGCAAACATCGTCTGCCGTTGGACATTTTCCAGAAATCATCTCATGAGAGACATGTCAAAAAAATCGGATTCTTTTTTTTTAGTTGACTGCTATTTTGTGACCACAAAGACCCTTAAAGAAAATAATTATATCAAGATTCCACAATTGAATAATACAACCATGTACGAATCCAACATCCCAATTCAAACAAAACGTCCCGATTCCCCTCAACACGGTTGCCATCGCTGATTGATTTTTGTTCGTTAATTTCATCAACTTTAAAAACCTTCTTTATACATTTAAAGCTATCCATAACCTTGCCCCCCATACCTATCTGACCTTCTTCAAATTTCTATTCCCTCTCGTTCCCTCAGATCCTCTTCCTCCCTCCACCTCTGTATGCCACCCCTCCCCCCCAGCCCGTCTCAGCACGATGAGTGACAGTGCCTTCAGTTGCTCTTCCCCCAAACTTTGGAATTTACTTCCTCCCAACATTCGTAACATCGATTCTTTCCCACGTTCAAATCCCATCTCAAAACTCACCTATTTAAAATTGCATTTCCTTTGTAGCGCTTACTCTTGTTTCTATTTATAATTATATTTTATTTATTGTATTCTATTTGTGATTGTATTTTATTTATTATCATACCTATGCTTGTCTGTGACTGTAAAGTGTCCTTGAGAGCTTTGAAAGGCGCTTAAAATGGAATGTATTATTATTATTATTATTATTATTATTATTATTATTATTATTATTAATTTGCCACGTGATCATAATGACACGCGCATCCGTCGGTCTGTGACGACCTCTGCGCAAAGACACCGGGGACCTGCTTAGTATTCCGGTTCGATATCCTCTCGCCGTGCTCAATCATCTCACATACATACAAATGTTACCCCCCCTGCTGTTTCTTAATAACGTCTCCAGGCGTGAGTTAATCAACCCTAATCAATGCTCGTACAATAAACACACAGCTCAATTGATAATGCCGAACATGAGAGTAACATGTTTACGCTATTTGAGGGATAGAGAGGGTGGGGGAGGTTGAATGCAGAAATGATTTTATAACTGTGAGCAAGATTAAAGTTACGCAAGGTCTCACCTGTGAGAAAAAGTGTGGCGTAGCTATTATGGAAAACGTAGGGAGAATAAAATTGAGATGCAAACTGAATTTAAATAAGGTGGTTCATGCAAAAAAATAAAAAATAAATAAAGATAGAAATGAAAAGCAGCCTGAAAGATAACAGATGGGGACAAAGCTAAATTGAGTTGATGTTTCAGCTTAGCACACAGGATGAGCTAAAAAAATAACACCAATAAAAATAACGACACCGTTGCACTGCCCTGTGCATTTGTCACCGGATTCTTCTCTGAAAACCGAATAGTACGACTGCCTGGCTTTGCAATAAACCTCTCAAGCAGTGATCCAGCTATTTTCCCTAACCTTGAAAACCCTAACGAAAAATTATTCAGCCAAACCTGAACTCCTAAAGTGTGGTTTTCTTTTCAGCAGTGGCGTTCCATCAGAGCCTGCAAAGCCTTCTCTGCTGGCCTAAAAATATCTGATCCATGGACTGATGTAAATTATATTTTGGCGATGAATTCTCAATTAATACAGGTAACGTCCGACTTATGACCGAGTTCCGATTCGACCAAACGGTCGTAAGTCAAAATGGTCGTCAGTCAAAATCCATTCAAAATGTTGAATAGCGACTCGGAGGCTAAATGACTAGTGCCATCACACGATCGATTGCTGTGCGAGCGTGAGATGCTGGCTGGTTGGCCAAAATTGACGTACGCCTTGTCTGCCTGCTAGCGCGTTGCGGTGCCAGGCATAGAATTACAATTGTAAAAATAGGGTCTGGAGGTCGTGGTTGTAAGTACGGGTGGTCGCAAGTCAAACCGGACGTAAGCTGTAATAATAAATTGTATTTCAGCTTCCTTTCATTGGTTTATCCCTGATGTGCTGCTTCCAGATGTGTTTTATTTTTTTTATTTTTAGCCAATAAGTAAAATATATGTATGTGTTGATATAATAGCAGTTTTGTCACCCCAAACAGGCGAAGGAGGAGAAGGAATGGTTTTGGTTTCAGCTTTACTGTTAGCCATTTTCAAGACAGACTTTTCAAGTAGAAAATTGACATCATTAAGAAAGGTTGGGCAGTTCTTTATGGTCTAATGCTACCCTCTCGTGGACTTGTCGTAAATCACATCACACTTTTTTTCACTTTGGATTGATTAAAATGTAGCACTACTGAAGGCCTAGCGATGAAATCCACGGCCTGCCACTGCTTTTTAGTCAGTTTAGCATGGAGCAATGATGTCATCATTCGTACGGGCTGGGTGAAAATATCTGCATTATTGTTTTCCATTTGAGGGATTTTTTTTGTGCAAATTATAGGGAAAAAAAGATTAGCATGAAGGTCGGTTGGTCATCCATTCATCTTTGCATTACCAGAGTTTCTTCTCTTCACTGCGTGCTGGAAGCCCGTCCCAGATGACGTCCAGTCGTCGCCTTGGGGGGGGGGACATCCCAAACAGGTTGCCTGGGAATTGCATTCATTATCACACCTATGTACAACATACATAGCATGACCGAACATAGCATGCAAACAAAGACGCATACGTTTTTCTTTAAACTTTAGTTCGCTGACGAAGCCTCTTGGATAGGAGGCGTAACGTCCGAAACCTTCAAATTTGTACAGATGACGGCTGAAGAAACCTTCTCATCGATGGACCACTCCTGTACGACTGAGAGCTTACACAGACGTTTTTCTTTAGAGATTTATTTTAGCACATCAAAGTAATTGGAATCAAATGTTCCTCTTCTATTTCCAGTTAAATTTGCCAAAATGAATGGTCCCCATTTTATGACATTACTCTTTTTTTTAAAGCCATTTATGCCGAGTTTCATATTGCCAGATATATATTAGGAGACTTAGTTTGCAAGACTGCTTTTGGCAGTGGTTGCAGAAATCTTGCAGTTAAATTGTCCACTCCCGTTGGCAGATAACGTGCATAAATAAAATCAAATGTTTCTTATTCCGAACGTAGTTGTGTCACAAAAACAAACATTTCAACACGCAACAAAATCATGTTGATGTTTTCGTTCCACTGAAGATAGATCGTTTCCTTTCGTGTAGAAAAGTTTCACCTTCGTTTGACAGGTAATTGCAGCTGCCTGGTTGTTTTCTTCTTCTACTCGCAATTCGGGTACGAATTGCCCTGGCCTGGTTCGTCCTGCCACCTAGTGGTAAACCCACCCAACTGATTGGTTTCCCCAATGACACATGCTGTAATTATTTTTATACACTTACCAGATGAGACAAGAAAATCGCGAGACAAGAAATGTTCAGTATATTTGTTACTTTTATTAATTATTATCATCATCATCAATAGTTTTTGTTTCAAGTTTAGCTGGGTAACAAACTTTTTTCTCGGCCATCCAATCCCCCAATGTCATTCAAATACAAATCTTGCTAACAACAAGCGTACAGAAAGATAATAAAATAAGACAGACAACTACCTTGAAAAAAAGCGATAGAACAGTCCCGTTTTATATGAAAAGGGAATCGAAATAAAAACTCGACAAAATTATTATTTTTTGTACATTTGCCCATGCATGGTTTGGCCCAAACTGGCGTTTTTTTAAGCTCCCTTCTTGAACATCATCGTACCGTCGTCTGCAAGCTAACATTTTTTTTTGTCGTCCCATCGTAATGAAATGAAGCTCCAACATAACGTTTTTTTTTTGGGGGGGGGGGGCGACGACGCACGAAGCTAAAACACTCGAAAGTGTGTAAACATTGACGTGAAATGCCATTCGTGTGAATATTATTGACGCAAAATTACGAAAATGAAATTCGAACATGTTTAAAAATTGCCCCCCACGCCCCTCAACAAAACACGTTTGCAATCGGACGCCAACTCCCAAGTGCTTCCAAAAAGGGAAGAATCAAAAACAGAGAGCACGGTATGAAAAAAGACGGAGGGCAAAAAACATCCAGTCTTTCCCCATCACTTCAATTATTTTGCTACATTTCCAAAATGTAAACATGACCGTTTTTTGACGAACTGCATAAAAAAATACACATTCACTACCCACAGTTGAAATTATTCTGTTCTTGGAGTTTAAAAAAAAGGCAAACATATGTGTCATTTTTACATGATGGGAGTTTGCGTTTGAGTATTTTTGTTTTTTTTTTTGCAATATTAAAGGCGAACTTTGGAATCAAGCTATTTTTCATAGACGGCGTGACCTCTCAGCAGCAGGCACAGTGCGAGCTCGACTTATTTACAATTGACTATGATTTCGTACGAAAAGTAACATCTGTGTATCAGCATTTATTCATTGTCCTCAATATCCAGTTTAACTAATTCACTGCCATTCCCAAATTTATTCAGGAATTGAAAGGCATGACGTGGAGCGCCATTCCCGAATTAGTTGAGGTTTTGGTTTTCCTAATGGAGGAGGTAAGGATAAAGCGCTGGTCAGACCTCTGGGCAATGTTTTTTCGCTTCCACGAGGGGGTAGCATTTGCCTTTGTATGTATGTATTGTATTTTAGACAGCTGCCCCCATTTCAAGCTCATATAACTCCAGACCCATATAATTTAAGAATTAACTCTTTCTGATGAAAGAAGCGTGTCTAAGGTTTCTGATGCTGAATAGAATGTTTATGTAGTCCTACAATTTAATATTCTGTGGGTCCTGGAATTCGAGTGACAATGACAAAAACCTTGGTACTGGAGTGGACACATTTTCGCACGTGGCAATGAACGAGTTAATTGAATTCAAAGGTGAGAAAAAAATGTGTACTTCGATTTGGATAAATGGTGCAATGTTGACTATTTCTATTTGGTGATTGTTGACTTCCATGTTAAGTTGGTGACAATGTTGCAATGTGGAACGCGGTCCGGATGCACATTGCAGGTTGATTCATAAAACAGTCATATTATATCACTTGACCTCGGCATTTTGTTGTAATTGTGCACTTTGAACAGGCACAAATCAGCCAAAGTGACAAAAAACAGTAAGTAGGAAAAAAAGCATGAGCAGGCACTAGACGGAATTTAATTCACGGATATAAAAATATAATTCTAAGGCTTATTCCTTCATTTTAAGTCCTCAAGTGTTTTTATCAATGTTTCTTTAAAGGACAACCAACACCATTTTTTAGTTTCCTAACTGACATCAGAAAAACGTTTTATAGCATCGAAAATACCCAAAACACACAGGCTGATATTTTTAGTCAAATGTCCCAAAACTATTTCAAAATGACCTCAGAGATGGCGAGTTTAAGAAGGTCCCGCCCCCTTGTTCGTAACGTCACGCCTGCTCTAGAATAAAAACAATAGCTTCAGATTGGGAGAAGATGCTTTCTTGTTACTCATCTAGTTATAAATATGATTCAAATAGTTCTGAAGAGGAAAGCATAAATGTTTGCAATTGATTAAAGAAGTCCTCCCGTATAAATTAGAGCCGTCAGGACTCCAATGTAGCGTCCCAGAAAATGCACAAGATGGCGCCCAAGCTCCATTGGAAATGGGCTGATTTGTCTGCTGAGAATTTGTGTCAACTAGTATCTAATAGTAGTCTCGGTGCAACACACAACGATTCACCATCGCATTATTTATGTTTTCCTTCTAATTTCGCCATCAACACTGATCAACTAGAAGTTTTCAAACCAAGCAAAGTACCCAAAATGCATTGTGTGTCGTTTTCTCGGACAGGGGCGTTCCAGACGTGACGTCACATCAGGCATCGTCATCAACTCGAAAATAAGACTTCCTGAATATTCAGCGCCAGTCTTAAAACGTAAAATATAGCTATATGCCGTGGAATCTTTGTAAAATATGCTCAGCAGAAGTTATTTGAAGTGATTTTACAAATTATGGATACAACTTGTCCGGAGGCGTCGGTTGTCCTTTAAGTAAGGCAGCAAGGCGGGTTAAGTTTTTTTTTTTCCCCCCTACCTGGTTATGTCATGACTATGTATGTAAACAGTTGAGAAGCACAAAAATAGTTTAACCGAGACAAGAGAAAATGTAAGGAAAAATAACGGTCTAGTTCCTGTGAAGTCATTGCACAGTAAAATGAATCAGTAAGACTGATAAGGTGACCTGGAGCACACTGCCTACTGGTTAGAAACCAGACTGTAAATTATTTAACGCCTCCCCACCCCCCCCCCCCCCCCCCCCAAAAAAAAAAAAAAAGGAAACATAATCAGTATGAAAACATGAACTAAATTGAGGGTCCTCGATTTACGCTAGTCCCGATTTATGACGAAGGTAGCGGTCAATGAACTTGTCACATTCGCTGCCGTTTGATGGTTTTATATTAATGTCCTTGTCAAACAAATATCGTCTGTAAATTCTGATTTTGACCACCGCGTTGGCAATTGCTATTGATTGATGACAGTGGGCGGCCATGACGAGGGAAAGCGGTGTCGTAAAGTCGTCATCAGTCGTGACATCAATTGAAAATGTTGATGGAGGCGTCGCTGTCGCTTTAAGGGGGAAGGTAGATGAAGTCCATGGGAATTTTTTTAGGGGTGGAATCAGATGACGGCGCCCGGAAAGGTCGGTTGCTGTTGAACAGTCTGCGGCTGGATGGCTTGAGGAGCAGGCGATGAGAAGAAGGAACGCCGATGCGTACGTGGATGTGCCGCAGCTTGGAATTGAAGTGGATTGACATGGAGATGTGAGACAATCTCTTTTGGTCAATGGATGCTACAGCTACGTGTTTGCTTTTAACATTTAGCTTGTAGCAGACGTGCATATTCCACCATGACGTCCCTTGATCCACTGGAGAAAAAGACATTTGAGCTTCTCCTCTTTCATCTATAAGTGCTTCGTACAACAAAGTGGATGCTGGAAGTGCTTAATATTGAATGACTATGTCTCTTGTGTTGCACCATTATTTGTTATTTAGTTTTTCAGTTGTTCTTTTGACTTCAAGATGGCGCCGCGAAAGTGCCTGCCTTTACAGCAGCTCCTATATTTTGTTTTGCTACTTCTTCCTTTCCCTTCCATCACTTTGCTGCTGTGAAATGTAAATTCCTCCACCGCGAGACTAATAAAGTCTAATCCAAATCCAATCCAGATAACAATTAAAAGGCGCTATTTTAGAATATAAAAGTCGGACTGCACCGCTTGGTTCTATCTATTTGCTAGCTACCTAGCTCGCTATCTATTTGCTATCTTTTGGCACAAGTAGCTATGTAGCTGGCTATTTATTACCTATATGGCTATCTAACTAGTTAGCTAAGTGTCTAGCTGGCTATCTATTTGCTATCTGTCTAGCTACATAGCTATGTAGCTGGCTATTTATTAGCTATATGGCTATCTAACTAGTTAGCTAAGTGTCTAGCTGGCTATCTATTTGCTATCTGTCTAGCTACATAGCTATGTAGCTGGCTATTTATTAGCTATATGGCTATCTAGCGAGTTAGCTAACTGTCTAGCTGGCTCTTAAGGTAATTCATTGCCTTAACACTGGCTATCTATTATCTATCTGTTAGCTAGCTTTCTGTCTATTTGAGTTACTTCCAGGTTGAGTGAACGCTGGCGCATGTGGCTGCCGCTTCTCACCCGCAGAAAAAACGATCCTGTGACTGTAAAGTGACCTTGAGAGTTTTGAAAGGCGCTTAGAAATCAAATGTTTTATTATTACAGTAAAGTCTCGTTATATCGATATCGGATATATCGATAGTCCCGGTTATATCGATACTATTTCTATGCACGCACGGAGAAAATTACATGCAAACAGGGTCGGATATATCGATAGTCCCGGTTATATCGATATTTTTTTGGACTCCCTTGAATATCGATATAACGAGACTTTACTGTATTGTTATTATTATTATTATTATTATTAGAATGAAGACCATCTAAAATCCAGATGCTCTTCATTCAAAATGATTCTATGCCGCCATAGGTTAACGACTCGTCATAAATCGAGGACCCCCCCTTAACCATCTTACCGCCCGACCCCTACCATTTGTGAGAACATCAGCTACATCATGTACATGTTAAAAACTTACAAATCATAAAAACATTCCCAAAAAAAAGAACAAAAATACAAGCAGGCGGGCTGGTGTGCAACACGCGTGACCCCTGAGGAGTGAAATAGCACAAACCTTCATTTTGTTTACATCCATGATCGGGGACGGACGCGCCCTTTGACCCTCACGCACACACACACTCAGACATACTTTTGTAACATATTTCCCCCAAAAAATAAACAAAAAAAATACTGAAAACAAATATTTGTCGTACCAAGTCTGGGAAAAAAATGCCTCTACAAAATAACCGATAAGAAAAAGTGTAAGAAATTGCATTTTTTTTGTAATAGAACAATATTATTGTCATTCTCATGAATATTTCTATTATTATTATTATTGGATACAAAATGTTAAGCAGGTTAATGATTGATTGTTGTTTTGTTCTATTTTCAGGCAGGCAATGGCAAAGGCAGCCAAGGAGGATCAGGAAAGCTGAAGGAAGGACCAAATTGTCAATTGGTTCCGTCCATGTTCCGGGTTGGCATCGTTTTCAAGCACTTTTGGGCCAGTTTCTGGATAGCGGCGTCCATATCAGAGACAAAAAGTCATGGCATTGGGAGTTTTTTTTTGCAGATGACGCGCTGACCCACTTTTGATCCAAATCGGATTTTTTTTTTTGCACAGCAGAGAAGGACGCCGGGTGTACCACCAATCCCCGTGATACCATCAGAACCGTTTTTTTTTTTTGGCTACTCATCATTTCTCTATGAATTTTCCTCCGTCCCAGCAGCACTTCGCAGGGGTCATATCTATTCCAGCATTGGGATGTTGTTTTGTACAGCTCGCCTTCGGGAGCTTCACGTCAATGTTCTCGAGAGGGCATCAATGCCCCTCCACGTTCTCCTGGTCAGCGCCGGATGCCATTTTGTGACCTTCCTCGCTTTCCTCTGTGGCGTCGTCGCAGGAAATGTCTTTTTTCGCAACGTCGCCGAGATCGCCGGCCGGCATTTCTTCCTCCGTTTTCGATTCGATCATCAAATCGGGACGCTCCGGTTCCGAAAGTGGATGTTCTGGATTCGGATCCACAGCGGCGTCGGCGCTCCGATCCTTCGACGGCGGCGTATTTTTGTCCGAGTCGCGGTGTAAGCCGCGCTGTATGTGCGTGGTGAAATCGTAGCGGTCGGCGCAGACGTGGAGGCAGAATCCGCACTGGAACGGCTCCCGGTCGGCGTGACAACTCATGTGCAGCGCGTACATGACCTCATCCAGGAAGTAGATGCCGCAGTGCAGGCAGCGGTGGCTGGGCTCGTCCTGCGTGGCCACGTCGGCGGTGACGCGGGCGGACGGGTTCCCGCTTTCCTCGGCGGCGACTTTCAGGCGTGCGGACGACGGGGACGCTCGCTTTTTTTTGTCCGGCGAATCGGCGGCGTCCCGCTGCCGCGTGGCGAGGTCCAAAGGCGCTTCGCTCTCCGCGGATGACGACGACGAGGTTTGAGGGTGGAGCGGCGGCGCCGGGTATTGCGCGGGGGCGGGCGGCGGCGGGAGCGGCGAGTACGGCGAGGCGCAGTAAGGCACGGCGGCGTAGCTCTGCGGGGGGTGCTGCTGCACCGGCGCCACCATGGCGCCCAGGTAGTGTGCGTTGTTCGCCAGACCCGCCGCCGCTGCCGCGCTTAAGTTTCCCATGCCGGAGGCGGCGGCCATCTTGTATTTGCTCCAGAAGCGCAGCCAGTCGGATTCGGGCGTCAAGTCGGGCGAGAGGGTGAGGGGCAACGGCACCGGGAACAGAGGGTACTGGTACTTCTCGATGGGCGAGCCCGGCGGCGAGTAATTGGACGCTTTGGACGGCCGCATGTACTTCTCGATGGGGCTCCCTCGTTCCGAGCCGCCCCCCGAGCCCACTTTCCCCGCTTCCGCTGCCTCGGAGGACGGCGGGTGAGACGGCAGCAGCAGCGGCGGCATGCGGCGGTGGATCTCCAGCGTCTGGTTGGCCAGAAAGGCCTGCGTGGAGCGCGGCGAGCGCGATCGGGGGGACGGCTGCTGCTGGCTCTTGACGGGTGCGCAGACCCGCTCCGCCTCGTCGCCGTTGACGCGCTCCTCGCCACCGCCGCCGCCGCCGCCGCTGGCGGACCGCTGCTGCTTGGGGGCGGGGTTCTCGGACGGCAGCGTGTCCGGGTTGAGGCGCTTGCGGGTGCGTCGGCGGATGATTTGCTCACCGTTGTTCTGTTTGATGATGTTGAGGGGTCTGGGCGTCTGCAACACAAGGCAAACCAGGTCACGATAGCACGCGGGGACGTTTTTCCACGTGAACGACGGGTGCAACCAATCACAGGACAACAAAAGTGGGACCGGGGTGGGACCTGCGCCTCGTCACAGTGGGCGTCACTTCAGGTTTGCGCATTTTTATTTACTGTTCAGTTCCTACACTGACCACAAGGCGGAGTGCTTACATCTGATCATTGAAGCTGCAACTGCAGTTGAACAAAACAAAAATAAATAATAAACATCCCAGTTGGGTAGCCATTTTAAAACGTGTTTATGATTGCATACCCAGGGTTACTTTAGGTCAGATGCCTCCAAGCACCAGAGGAGGGCGATATTCTAACTCATTCACTTCCAGATGATGTGGCCACTCCAGTGCCAGGGTTTTTGTCATTTTCACTCAAATTGCAGGACCCTCAGAATATTGAGTTTTAGGTTTACATAAACATAAACAACAGCGTAAGAAACCTTAGACTCTCTTGTTCCATCAGGAAAAAAAAGAGTTAATGAGAGTTAATTATAAGGGTCAAACAGTCACGTGCGAAAAATAAATATCGTATTTTCCGGAGTATAATGCGCACCCCCCACCCCAATGAATAGTGTATTTTCAAACTTTTTCCATATATAAGACGCACCTTCAATGAATGAAAAAGGTTTTCCAAATATGACGTAGAGCACAGGTGTTAAAGTCAAGGCCCGCGGGCCAAATCCGGCCCGCCACATCATTTTTTTTCGGCCCGCGAAAGCAAATCAAACTTGTTAAATTCCATGATGATTGCTAAAATCTGAGCCAAAATTTCATATTTTTGGATGTCAACCACAATAAAAGTCATTATTCTTGACTTCAGATTTGAAAACGAGTTATTCATTAATTTGCTGTGTGCTCTATATGTAATATTTGAAGGGATTTAAACATTCTAATGGGTTCCCCAAATTCATAACGGCCCTCGAGCGGAAACCATAACTACAATGTGGCCCGCGGCAAAAAATGACTTTGACACCCCTGACGTAGAGTATAAATATGTACAACTTGAACAAATGTAATATATAAATATATAAAAGTTTTCCTAATATAAGGCACAGCACATTGTAAAGTGCTACAGTAGAGGCTGGGGTTCTTATATGGTGGGGGAATGGAGTCAGTAGCTGCTGACAGTAGTTGCAGCTGAGACCTGTTGTGGCTCAGCATATATAAAATATACCTACTATCCGAAAGAATTCTACAAATATGTAGTCAATGTGTATTTATTCAATGACTGTGATTTATTGTAAAAAGCTTTTTTTCCTTATCACGGCGACAATATAACATGTTTTATGATGTGAAAAAAATATGGTTTATTTATTAATTTGTTGTAAATAATAGAGTGGGGAAAAATACACTTTCACTTCAAGATACGTAGATCAATGAGTATGCTCTATTTCAATACAACTGCCATGAAAGCTTGCTATCTAGCTGGCTGGCTATCTAGCTAGCTACCTCGCTGGCTACCGAGCCGTCTATCTAGCTGGCTACCTAGCTGGTTACCTAGCTGGCTACCTAGCTGGCTATCCAGCTAGCAACCTCGCTGGCTATCTAGCTGTCTACCTAGCTGGCTACCTATCTAGCTACCTAGCTGGCTATCTAGCTGGCTACCTAGCTCGCTACCAAACTGGTTACCTAGCGGGCTACCTAGCTGGCTATCCAGCTAGCAACCTCGCTGGCTATCTAGCTGGATAAGTAGCTGGCTACCTAGCTGGCTATCTAGCTGGCTACC
This sequence comes from Hippocampus bargibanti, assembly GCF_051943395.1. NCBI lineage: Eukaryota > Metazoa > Chordata > Actinopteri > Syngnathiformes > Syngnathidae > Hippocampus > Hippocampus bargibanti. The sequence continues at coordinate 3,597,000 of NC_142753.1, read as the reverse complement.
TAGCTGGCTACCTAACTGGCTACCTAGCTGGCTACCTAGCTGGCTACCTGACTGGCTATCCAGCTAGCTACCGGACTGGCTGTCCAGCTAGGTACCTGACTGGCTATCTAGCTAGGTACCTAGCTGGCTATCTAGCTAGCTAATTAGCTGTCTAGCTAGCTACTTAGCTGTCTAGTTAGCTATCTGTCTGTCTATTAGCTATTTATCACTCAAAGAAAAACTTATCCTGTGGCTGAAAAGTGACCTTGAGACAACACCGGGAAAACCAAGGAGCTGGTGGTGGACTTCTGCAGGAATCGGACATTGAGAGGGTGAGCGCCTACAAGTACCTGGGTGTTACTCTCATCAATAAACTGGACTGGACTACAAACACGGATGCCCTAATCAAAAAGGGACAGAGCCACCTCTTCCTACTTAGGAAACTGAGGTCTTTTGGAGTTCACAGGTCACTCCTAAATACTTTCTATGACTCTGTGGTGGCCTCAGCCATCCACTATGGAATTGTCTGCTGGTCAGGCAGCATCACCACCCGGGACAGAAAAGGACTGGAACACCTTGTCAAGAGGGCCAGTTCTGTCCTGGGCTGCTCGCTGGACTCTCTGGAGGAGGTGGGCAACAGACGGACGCTAGCTAAACTAAAAGCTATGATGGACAGCCCCTCCCACCCCCTCCTGCCCACCCTGACAGCACTGGGTAGCTCCTTTAGCCAGAGACTATTACACCCGCGCTACAAGAAAGACAGGTACTGCCGCTCGTTCCTACCGACTGCTGTCAGGCTTTGCAATTCTCAGTGATCACATGTGAATAAAAAAAAATGGGTTGATGCAATATTTCAATGTGCCTTTCTTGATACTTGCACTATGTACAGTTTTTTTATGAAACGGTTTTGCACATTTACATTTTCACAGTATACAGTTGACAGTTTTATTTTGTTATGCTCAGAATATCTTGTTTTCTATCCTTTCACCCGCCACCCCATCCCCTTTCAATTGGATTGGATATACCTTTATTAGTGTCACAATTGGTGCTGTGGACTGCAAATTTCCCCATTGTGGGACGAATAAAGGTTTTCTGATTCTGATTCTGAGAGTTTTGAAAGGCGCTTATAAATGAAATGTATTATTATTATTATTATTATTATTATTATTATTATTATTATTATTATTATTAATATGACTTCACATATAAGGTGCACCGGTGTATAACATGCAGGGTCAGATTTTGAAGAAAATCAAGGCTTTTGGGTGTGCCTTATACACCGGAAAATACGGTAAATAGATCATGAAACAATCCCCTATTGACAATTTTGTCTGAAATGAACCAATGGGAACAAAGACAAAGTATTTCATGGAGTCAAAAGAAAGCGTGTCCATTTATCACACCCGGCAACTCCATATTCATAACTCTCCCCGTGCACTCTCACTCGGCCAGCTTTTTTCGTCTTTTTTTCCCTCCCCCGCCCCAGCTGCGATCCTCACGAATAATGTGTGTCAAGTAAATAAAACTTTTTATCGTGGCATGTAAAATACGGTCGTCGTAATAACTGGAGTCGATAGGGAGGAATTTTCTTATTTTTCGGTGTAGAATTATTACCTTATTCATGACACATTTGTGAAATGCATCAACGGAAATTCAAGCGACCTTATGTTGGTGTTTTTGCAGCATTTGAACGCCAAGGTTGGAGTCATATTTCAAGATACAGTGATACCTTGGTTTACGAACCCTTTGGGTTCTGAACTTTTCGCTTTACGAACGGTAAATTTATGAAAATTTTACCTTGGCATACAAACTATTTTTCGGGATATACACGGAGCGACACAATGGATGATGTGTCGTTCGCGTACGAGCCCGTTCTAACAAGAAAATGGCAGCCGACTTGGTTTTGTCCTCTATTCCCCGCCCCCAGTCTTCGGTTAAAGCCATGTGATTGGTCAAGAACGCAGCAGTGAGGGTAGGTGGTTTAAACATTAAAAAGACTGGCAGACAACAGAGAGAGAGTAAGAAAATGGATAGAAAACAGTGACATTTGGACGCATTTCAACTTTGATAATTGTGATGTCACGAGAGGCTGGGTTCTGGAGGGCAAATACATCCCCCTAAAATGCTTCACCCAGAGAGAGTTTTGGCCCCATCTGGTGGAAGGCAGCAATTCAAACACCACACCTGCGGCTGATCACGGCTTGGCAAGGCTTTTGTGCCCCGGGGGAGACAAACCGTGTTGCTGTGCTCTGTGGAGAAATTGATTGCCGCGTGGAACTCATTGACAGTTGGGACCACACGACAGGACACTGGATTCGGACCTTGCTAAAGGTGGCTAGGCTACATGAGGAGGACGTCCAGAGGGGTGAGGCCTAGAAACTCATGGAAAAGAACTCTGTCTTCAGTTTCACATCAGAAGAGACTTTATTATGATTTAAATATTGAAAGAGACACTATTCTTGCCTTTGTTACTTGTGAATTCCCCCCTGAAACCCTTTATTAAAACCTTTGTTTGTATTCAAACAGCCCATTGCGCTCCTTGTCCTGTCCCGCTGAGAGCTAGCTTCTCATGACATTACATAGATCAAAGGCAGTGTCTACTGCAAGGTTAAAATATCCCATCAATCAGGCTCCACAAATAACCCGCACAAGCCATCTGTACACTTGATGCAAAAATCTATCAACCCAGCTCAACAGAACACTGAAGAACAAGGTAAAATTATCGCAGAGAAAGCACCTACAAGGGATCATTCCTCAAGATGGTGAAAGATGAAGGCTACGTTCCTCATCAAGTGTTTAATGCTGATGAAACCGGCCACTCCATTCCATCAAGCCATCAACGACCATCACAAAGGTAACGACCATCACTTTTTGCCTTACACACTGTCTGGGAACCGATCCAGTTCGTAAGCCAAGGTATCACTGTATTTTCCTATCTTTCGCCACACCGTGCATTTTGAGGCTCCATTCAGTAATTGTCAAGCAGGCGGCGCTTTTATTAAATCAACTCTGCGGGATACGACACCGGGAGCACCTTGCGGTGGAACAAGGCCGTCTTCAAAAGTCAATATGCAAACATGGCGATGCGTGAAATGACTCCAAAAGTCGGCAAGGGCGAGTCTGAGGCGATTTGCGCTGGAAAAGGCAGCCGATTCCGGAACCCGGGTGTCGTTATCTCATCTGTAATTCATGGAGTCTAATTAAGTTTGGGATTTCCATCGTCTCTCCCCAGGCTGGAGATGGCTGGTCGGCTCGGTTCACGCCACGGCGTTGTTGGCGCTCCGGAGGAAGCCGAGTCGAGGTCTGCGACTCCCCGGCAGCCAAATCAAATATACTTTGCACAATATTATGTTTCCACAGCAGGAGTCGCAGCGCGATGGATCTTGAGGGAGCGCAATTTGCAGTGTTTATTTTCTATGCTAAGGGTGAACAGATGCGCAGGCTTCCGGAGCCTTGGACTTTAGTTCTCTAAGATGCAGCGCGCGATTTAGCCATGTTTTCACTCGGGCTGAACAATTGATCAAATCCAATTCCAGATTGCAATTTATTAGAAGGCTACTGTTGAAGCGCTTGTTTAATCTCTTATAAAACCATAACATTTAGATTGAGATAAGTCTGTCATTGAACCAAGACTAGGGCACGGAAAATCCGACGGTACCCTTCGCACCCTGCCCACCACCTTTTTTTGAGGCGCTCAAAGACATCTGCACAATTGCACACTTGTTTTACTACAAATACGGCGACTCATCACTTTAAAATTGTTCACTTATTGTCCAACCGTTAGCATATTTTATCCTACCATTGATCACTTTAACTCCACTTGATACCTGGCACATTGTTTCAGTTGTCACTTCACTTAGATGAAGGAATTAGATTAGATTAGATTAGAATAGCCATTATTAGTGAGTGTCCTTCATACTTATTTGTCATGTCTTTTTTTATGATGACACTAGTGCAGCATGTTCTACACACTTGGCCAATAAAGATGACCGTATTTTCCATACAATAAGGCACACATTTTTCTCAAAAGCCGACAATGGGCCTTGTATTTCGATGCACCTTCAATATTGATCAATATTCCATATTATAAACATTCTGCAAAGTGTTTGGTTGCGAAAACTCCATACCTTGGCTTACGAACTTAATTGGTTCCCAGACAGAGTGTGTAAGGTGAAAAGTGTGTATCCCAAAAAATAATTTCCCATAGGAAACCATTAAAATGAGAATAATCCGTTCCCAGGTCCCCATAAAACATAAATTTCTACTGAATAAGCTACACATAATGTACCTTATTTTATGTATAATAAATATTCTATGGTATTGTAATGAAAGAAATAAACTGTACTTTATAATAAAGTTATTTTATTTACCTGATGATGGTCGTTGATGGCTTGATGGAATGGATAGCTTTTTGCATAAAGTTGTGATATTTCAACAGCAACAGATGCAAACAGACACAGTAAAAACATCATTAATAGCTGGTTCCCTTGCTTGTCTTTTCATTTAATAATGCGGTGCGCCCTGTGTGTAAAATGTTTTTTAAAATAGGCCATAATAGCTGGTTCCCTTGCTTGTCTTTTCATTTAATAATGCGGTGCGCCCTGTGTGTAAAATGTTTTTTAAAATAGGCCATTCATTGAAGATGCGGGTTATAGTGTGAAAAATATGGTCATTTATTGATTGCCATTCTCCAAAAGTATGAAAGAGGGCAAATAGAAAAAAATGACATATTTAATTGCAATCACGATATTGTGCAATTTTATGATTTTTAAAATTTGTTCTAGTTTCCACGACATGGATAAGCAAAAAAATATTTGTGAATGTGGCGAGAATGCGGGCTTACCGAGTGCAACTTCTGATAGAGGCCGCAGGCATTGCAGACGTAGCCGCCGTTAGCGTTCTTTCTCCACAGCGACGTCTTGGTGGTCAAACAATTGGCGCAAAACACACCGCTGCCTCGCCGCCGCTGGAGCCACACAAAGAAAATGAACATTGGGGTCAAAGGTCAATGCGAACGGAGGAAAAAAAAGACAAGACAAAAAGGGAGGAGTTCGGAGAAGTGTTTTGCAAGGTAAGTGGTAAAGGATAGGATGTGAGGAACAGATGTGGACGACGAGGTGAACTGGCCCGCACGACGTGGCAACGTGCTCCATCACGGTAATGAGCCAATCACAGCGTTTCTCCATCCCATTAAGTTTGAGGTCCCCCAGGTCGCCACCTTTACAATGTTGCTACCTCATCTTTTTTAAAATACCAGCCCATCAATTTCCACTTGCAATTTTGTTTTATATTGACTTTTTTTAATGCTTCACAGAGCATAGAAAATACAGTTTCATTCGTTCCAGTTCTTTCTCAAATCAATTTTGCAGCATGGAAATTAATAGAAATATCACAAATCCGTTGCTGAGTCCTTTTTGGAGATTTTTTTTTGTAGGAGGTGACAGGCTGGTTGTAAGGGTGAGGAAAATCCTGGATATGAGAGCTTGCGCTGATGAATCAAGAAAAGTCTATGTATTTATTGTATTATTTATTTATTTTTGTTTGATGATTTATTTATTTTAATGTATTGATCTGTTTATCTATTCATGCAATTATTTTTTATTTTAATTTCTATTTATCTGTTTATTAGTCTTATTTATCCATTTGTGTATTCATTTATTTTATTTACCTGTTTATGTATTTATGTATTTATTTATTTCATTATTTATTTATTTTATTGGTTGATTATTTATTTATTTCATGTAATTAATTATTTGTTAAAATTTATTCATCAGTCTCGTTTATAATAATACATTCCATTTATGTATGTATTTATTTTAATTTATTTATCTTTTTATATATCTATTTATTTATGTATATATTTATTTGTACCTATTTATTTCGTTATTTTTGTTAGATTATTTATTTATTTATCTGTTTGTCGATTCATTTAATTAATTAATTCATTGTTTTTTAATGTATTTATCTGTTTATTTATTAGTCTTATTCATTCATTTGTTTATTTTAATATAGTTATCTGTTTGTCTGTTTAATGCATGTATTTATTTATTTAGCTATTTTATTATTTATTTATTTATTGCTTGATTGTAATTAAGATGTAAAATAAAACTGTCTTTACAAAGAGATTCCGTTTTGATTGACAGGTGTGCCTAATTTTTCATAATATAAACATTAATATTCTGACCGTTCCCCCAGTCTTTTCATTTATTTATATTTGTTTATTTTTATTAATCCATGTATCTATTTATTTATGCGATTATTCATTTATATATTTATTTATTGTTTGATTATTTATTTTTTGTGTAATTTATTGATCTGTTTATTTATTTATTTACGTCAGTATTTTTAATTGATTTATCTGTTTATGTATTTATTTTAATTTGCCACGCAGTGATTTAAAGCGCCTTCCCTCGCTCCACTTTAAAGCTCCACCGACATAACATTAGCTCAAATATTTGCTGGCCAAGATGTTTATTTACCCTGGAAAGCACCATGTGCAATCTTATTTGAGGGAAGGGGTGGCGGGGGAGGCAAAATGATTAAACCCCCTGCTCCAAACATGTATGGAATAAACACCACAAGGCTAATATTGGGATTCTTTATGGAACATGTGTTGCTTTCTGACACACGGGACGGTGCACGGATCACAAATGCTCTTGCTGGGAAGGCTCCCTGTGTGTGCGCGCGCGTGTGTATACACACACCATACGGTCACCACATGTAGCGAAACGGAGCCAGGTGATTGATTGATGTACACTTCCTCTTCGAGTGTGTGAGAGAAATGTTACGTGTGCGTGTGTGTGTGTGTGCGTGTCGTCCTCCAAGGGCCCGACAATGTGTCTGTCATCAGAATTTAGCTTCTCTCCGAGCGAGCCAAATGACTCGCATATGGCCGCGCAGCTGCCCCTCCGCCGTACGGGACGCTGAGCGGACAAACGCCCGCACACATGCACAGAATTCATCTTGAGCGGAATCAACATTTTTATCTGTGAAGGAGAGCAGCCAGGCTGCGCGCTACACAAATATCCAAAGGCAAGACGACAGAGGTGCGCACGCGCACGCACCACACACACACACACACACACACACACACACACACACACACACACACACACGCACACACACACACTAATCACAGTGTTGTCCAGATGGGGCGCTTTGTTTTTACAGGGAGGGACTGGACAAAAAAAAATCCCGGCAAAGACAAATGTCCCCGTAGTTTTAGATGGGATGGTGAGTTAAGCAGAATTGCACGCACACACACACACACACACACACACACACACACACACACACACACACACACACACACACGCACACGCACACGCACACACACACACACACACGCACACGAGCGAAGTGCTCATGCGCCCCACACAAACACACACCATACGTCAAGTTAAGTCAGGTAATACAATAATAATAATAATACATTTAATTTACAATGTGTGTGTGTGTTAGTTTGTATGACTTGTCATGTGAGGACCACTAACATTTTATACCATACATAGTGAGGACATTTTTGACAAGTGAGGACTTTTTGGCCCGTCATCACAAGTTTTTCATTCTAAAGGCTTCTAGAGGGTCTATATATGCATCTGTTAAAGTTTCAGAGAGGTCCTCACAAATACACCCAAAATGATTTTCTTGGTGTGTCTTTTCATTCCACTTGGATACAAACATTTTTTACTTACGGTGTGTGTTAATGAGAGGAAAAAGTTAATACTACAAAAAGTCAAACGATATTTTAACCAAATTCACTACAGGGGTGAGGACTTTGAATGTAGCCATTCATAAACCTCACTCCTGGTGTTATTTCAGTTTCAAGTCCACTTTTTATTGCTTTGTTTTTAAAAGAACTTGAAGTGGGAAATGGGGTGGCATTTAGTGTTCAAATGTAACACTAGTTTGTCTCTAAACTTAGCAGCAACGATGGTCCTAACTCCTTTATCTGGAGTTATCCGGACCTCAGAAAACCATTGAAACAGGAATGTGTGTGTGTGTGTGTGTGTGTGTGTGTGCGTGTGTGTGTGTGTGTGTGTGTGTGTGTGTGTGTGTGTGTGTGTTTCAGGTTGAATTCAGATGAGTCAATTGGAGACACATGAACTCATTCACTGCCATTCACATTTTTTTTCGGGAATTGAAAATATGATGTAGAGCGCCATGCCCGAATTTGTTCAGGTTTTGTTTTTTTTTTCATGCCTGAGTGCCGACAAAGCGCTAGCCATGCCCGTTGGCAATGTTTTTTTCTTTTCCACAAGGGGGTAGCATTTCCCTTTTTTTCTATGTTAGCGCTTTGTTCCAGCTTCAACTGTTCATAAAGCGCTATATAAACCAATATGTATGTATTGCATTTTGGAAAGCCGCCCCCATTTCAAGCTCATATAACTCCTGACCCATAAATTTAGGAATTAACCGTTTTTTTTTTTATGATGAAAGAAGAGACTCTTAGGTTTCTAAGGCCATATTGAATGTTTATGTCGTCCTAAAACTCAATATTCTGTGAATTCAAGTGACAATGACAAAAACCCTGCCACTGGAGTGGACACATTTTTACACATCATATGTCAGTGAATGTGTTAAATGGTTTGCCTCAAGAAAAAAAATACTTGTAAACAAGCAAGTGGAGCTTGAAAGTCTCTCTCTTTTTTTTTTTTTAATAGAACACGGCTATCGTTTGTCCCTGAGCACCTTGCGCTCCATTACACATAAGCAAGCTTATAGTAAGAGGCCACACCAGCAGGCTTTGGACTGGCAGCGCAAACGCTTTCGCTGCAGCACATTCGGGGGGATCGAATCCCCTCCCCTCCTCCCCCTTCCCCTTGCCTCCCTTTCCTTTCCTTTCTCTGTTTGGAGCTTAAGAGTAAATCTCATTGCAGGACAATAAAGGCTATGTGGTGATATATACGTAAGAAGGGTTTTCAAAAGCAAGGACTGGACCGGTGAGCTTCTCTTTAGAGCTGGGGAAGCGTTTAATGATGTTTCAAAAGAGCACATCAGCAAAGTGCACTTTTTTTTTTAGTTGGCCATTATTAGTTTATCCCCCCCCCCTCAACTATTCACATGCTTGCAAGAGAATAAGCCATGGCGTCAGTCATCCAGAGGGTGAATAAATACAGTTCAAATGCGTTATTCAATCTGTAAAAGGTCGATACATGGTCGTGGATTGTGTCGGCAGGACTCATGTATTAAATTTCGACATGTGGTTAACCCTTTAATAACAATAATAATAACAATAACAACAACAACAATAATAATAATAATAATAATAATAATAAATAGTGGTAGTAATAGATAAGAGTCAAAATAATAATAATAATAATAATAATAATAGTAATCATAGTAATAGTAATAGTAATCATAATAATCGTAACTGTAATAATCATAACCGTAATAATAATAATAATAATAATAATAATAATAATAATAATTCATTTAATTTTTAGCCGTCTTTCAAAACTTTCAAGGTCACTTTACAGACACAGGATAAGTTTTTCTGTGGGTGAGCAGCGGCAGCCATATGTGCCAACCTTCACTCAACCCAGAAGTAACTCAAATAGATAGAAAGCTAGCTAGCCAGCTAATATATAGCTATTAGATAGCTATTAGATAGCTTCCTAGATAGCTAATAGATAGCTAGATAGCTAGTAGCCAGCTAGACAGCTAGTAGATAGCTATTAGATAGCTATTATATAGCATTAGATAGCTATTAGATAGCTAGCTAAATAGCTAGCCAGATAGCTAATAGCTAGCCAGATGGCCAGCCAGCCAGACAGACAGCTAATAGATAGCTTAAAAATAGCAAATAGATAGCTCGGTAGCATGCTAGATAACTGAGATTGAAGGGAATTTACAAGCAAAAATATATACAGGTACAGTAAAGTCTCGTTATATCGATATCGGTTATGTCGATAGTACCGCTTATTACGATACTATTTTCATTTCCCTTGCACATGTCTAGTCTTTTTATGTATAATTAGTACCGTTTAGTGCGATACCCGGTTATTACGATAATCCGGTTATTACGGTGCTCCTTTTCATCCCCCGCCGGCCATTTTTGTTGTTTATATCGATATATCCGTCGCGCCATTGGTCAACTTGGTCACGTGTCTTGTTACGTGAGCCGCCATCGGTCGCGCCATTGGTCGACTTGGTCACATGAGCCGCCATCGGTCGCGCTATTGGTCGACTTGGCCGTGTGACTTTGTCACGTGACACGCCATCGGTCGCGCCATTGGTCAACTTGGTCACGTGTCTTGGTTACGTGTCACGCCATCAGTCGCGCCATTGGTCGACTTGGTCAGGTGACTTGGTTACGTGCCCAGCACCCGTGTAGCAGAGCCATTTTCATTTTCAGACGCTAGCTCGTGTGTAGCAGACGAGATTGAAGTGTTTGTGTTAAAAGGTAAAAATGGGAAGCAGAAGAAGATTGATGACTTTTTTAAATTGTATACATAATACAGTAAGATGTAAGCGTTGCAGTTTTCCTGTTGTGTTATGAACATGCCCACTGTACTGTATATTAATGCAATCGTTTTTTGCAACAATGTTTCTTGTTTTGTCTGCTGAAGCGCGATGATTTTGAAAATTATTAACATTCCATACTGTGTATTAAAGGACAGCCAATGTCACTTTTTATTCAAATGCAAATAAAAATGACTTCACGCCAAGACGTCTTGCATTGCTTGTGAATCCAAACAATGGCTTCAGATTCGCATAATATGCTTTCTTGTTACACATCCAGTTATGAATATGTTTCAAATACACTGTAGTTCTGAAGATTAAAGCATACATGTTTACAATCATTAAAGAATTATATGTGCCATTTTGAGGCAACATTGGGGGAACATCTCTCACCCAAAAAAAAAGGCAGCTAATGGCCTGCTCCGTTTCTTATATGGCGCTTGGCTGCCCTCTTTTGGCGGCTTTTGTTTAATGCAGTTCTGAGCAGGATCGGATATATCGATAGTCCCGGTTATATCGATATTTTTTCGGACTCCCTTGAATATCGATATAACGAGACTTTACTGTAATACCACAGCTATCATGGATCATGTTTGGATCTTGTATCGTTTGAGTGTGTTTAAGACCTGACCTATCAAAGAATAGCGAGAAAATTCAGATTTTTGGGGATCTGGGATAAGACTTATATGACAAATCCACCAAAACATTTTTGCTCTTTCATGTTGTTTATAAAATATGTTTTTGTATCACATTTGATACAATGAGTGGTTATGGCCACTTTTGACAGACATTAAAGTCATAGGTGGAATTTCAGTGATTGATTAGATGAATTAGGTCATTCAAATAGTGTGTGTTTGTATTTTAGTAAGCATTAAGTAGATTGGGAAAGTGAAATGACAATTTGGGGGAATTCTTATTTTAAAACCTATTATATTTTAAAACCTATTATTTTTTGTATAGCCTGGAGTATCAAATTTGATCGAGACATTTGTACACATTATAATTATAATATATAGAATGGGGTTACTGAGTAAATATGCATTATTTAAAAAAAAACACACGTATCTTTAAACATGATTTTGTATTTTAATGTTATTTTCACCGTAACTTCCCAAAAATTAGCAATGCTTTTCCTTGCACGATACCCTGGGAGCAACTATTTTGGAAATGACCAAAAACAAAATTTGAGCTTCCTGTAGAGGCATGATCATGCACCAGAGAGCAGAATAAATTTATCAGATCACATACAAAGTGTTTTTTTTTCATGAAATACAGTAAAGTCTCATTATATCGATATTCAAGGGAGTCCGAAAAAATATCGATATAACCGGGATTATCGATATATCCGACCCTGTTTGCATGTAATTTTCTCCGTGTGTGCATAGAAATAGTATCGATATAACCGGGACGATCGATATATCCGATATCGATATAACGAGACTTTACTGTAATTCATCATGTATGTGAGATAGAGGTCCCAGAAACCTCCGTATCAAATATGATACGAAAGGACACAAAATGGTGTATGGAGAACAGTGAGCCACTTCAAACTGTCCAGATCGGTGAGAAATGTACTTTGGCGTATTTCATCCCCGGCAGCGAAGATCCCGTCGGCGGACATGCTTTAACTTTATCCAGGACAACGTAACCTTAACCCCTTCTCACGTTTCCGAGCCCCCAGAGGCAAAAAAAAAAAAAGCACGAGGAAGTTATTGCATGTACATCGGTTAATACCAGCGGACTGATCCACTGGCATTAAACAACTAATTAACCGTCTGGGCCTTTGTTTCTTTTGTTTATCTGAGAAGAGGCCATCCGGTGGATTCCCACACTGCCAACCCCCACATGACTCATAAACCATGGCAATGTGGAGCGACTCATCGTGGACATCGTTGGCTTATGAACTTTTCGGTTTACAAATGTTAAATTTATGAACATTTTACCTCGGCATATGAACTACTTTCCGGGATGGTCCTCTATTCCCCACCCTCAGTCTTCGATTAAAGCCACGTGATTGGTCAAGAACGCAGCAGTGAGGGGGGGGTGGTTTAAACATTAAAGAGACAGGCAGACGACAGTGAGACTTTGAACTTTGATAGTTCAAACTCCACAAATAACCCGCACAAGCCATCTGTACATTTGATGCCAGAAGCTATCAACCCAGCTAAACAGAACACAATTGATGAGGAATTAGATAACAATTATCGCAGAGAAAGCACCGACAAGGGATCATTCCTCAAGATGGTGATAGAAGAAGGCTATGTTCCGCATCAAGTGTTTAATGCTGATGAAACTGGCCACTCCATTCATTCCATCAAGCCATTAACAACCATCACAAAGGTAAAGAACACAACTTTATTATACAGTACAGTTTATTTCTTTAATTATAATACCATGGCACATTTATTATACATAAAATAAGGTATATTTTGGCTAGTTTAAAGGCTTAGAAAACTAGAAAGTAGAAAAGTATGTTTATTGGGGACCTGGAAACGGATTATTCTCATTTTAATGGTTTCCAATGGGAAATATTTTTTGGGGATACACACTTTTCGCCTTACACACTTTCTCTGGGAACCAATTAAGTTCGTAAGCCAAGGTATCACTGGACCCCCCATAAAGTGTTCCTCTTTTGTTTGTTCCATTTTGGTGTATTTTTTTTTTCTCAGAGCATTGTTAAAAGACAGAAATGCTAATGTGCCTTTTTGTGCAGTTATGCCTGCCAGTGCTTTCATCACAAGACTGACCTTGTGGAGTTGATTAGAGTTCTGAGTTTAATGACAAGTCATTAAAGTTCATTGGCATTGCTCGGTTGAAATGTTATCCAAAAATGGATTCACATCATCATTCTTGTAATATTTCGCCATTTTTTTCAGGAAGAGATTTGTCCATTAACTCATTCAATGCCATTCCTGAATTTATTCGGGAATTGAAAAGTATGACATGGGACACCATTCTGGAATTTGTCCGTTTTTTGTTTTTTCTTCTTTGGGTGCCGATAACGCGCTGGCCATGGCCTCTGGCAATGCTTTTCCCATCCAGGAGGGGGGAGCATTTGCCTTTTTGTCCATGTTAGCGCTTTGTTACAGCTTCATCTGTTGTTAAAGCATTATATAAACATGTACGTATTGTATTTTGTACAGCTGCCCCCATTTCAAGCTCAGATAACTCCAGACTCATATAACTTAGGAATTAACTATTTTTTTCGGATGACAGAAGGAATTAAGGTTTCTTACGGAGCATTGAATGTTTATGCAGTCCTAAAACTCAATATTCTGTCTGTATTCTGGAATTTTGAGTGAAAATGACAAAAACTCTGGCACTGGAGCGGACACATTTTTGCACATCATCTGGCAGTCAGTGAGTTAAAATCGAAAAAAAAAAAAAGAAAAAAAAGTTGACTGGTACTCTGAGGGGGAAAAATGCCTTTTATAAAGCGTGCATCATGCGTCCTTGAGCTTGGTTAAAGAACCACTGCTCAAGAGAGATACACAGATTTCATTAGTGACACCTTGCGCTCTTGCTAAAGCAGTACAAAGAATATTGCCACAATGTTGGCAATGAAGTTGTCAAAGAAAAATAGCGCAAAACAGGAAGAATGACACAGTTATGAACACTGAGGCATGAATTAAGCTCATCCCAGCCTGACGCTAACACCTGCGATGCTAATTGTTTCACACCGCGGAACGTTAAACAAGGTGCGCACACGCCGCCGGTCGTACGTCTCCATTTCGCAAACGTTGTCGGACAAGCGCAGATTTTCCTAATTGCGGTATAAACGAGAAACGGGAAGCAAAGCCGTTAAATTGAAACGATTGCGGCAACGAGGCGCCGTTGACAACGGGAAGGAAGAAGGGACATGACCAAAAGCGTGTAATGGATGGCACTTTACTGTATTAAACCTCGCGACGACCTCGCGCACTTGCCGTTTACCCCCAAATGACTTCATCTCTCCAATTACAGTAAAGTCTCGTTATATCGATATTCAAGGGAGTCCGAAAAAATATCGATATAACCGGGACTATCGATATATCCGACCCTGTTTGCATGTAATTTTCTCCGTGCGTGCCTAGAAATAGTATCGATATAACCGGGACTATCGATATATCCGATATCGATATAACGAGACTTTACTGTAGTGCGATAAACAAGATGGAGGAGTTGCCAGGAAGACACTGATGATGGACATTGTGCAAGACACAAGCAGAAATCAAATGTGGCGAGGCGGCGAAAGCGTTACATTTAAAATGGCTTGAGAAGGAGTGCCGATGCGTATGTGGAACTGTCGCGGCTCGGAATTCAATGGATGCTACAGCTTCATGTTTGCTTTCAACATTTAGCTTGTAGCAGACCTGTACATTTCACCAGTACGTCTCTGATCCACCGGTGAAAAGGACGCTTTTATTCTCTCTTTTTTTCATCAAGAACTGCTTCATACAACAAAGAGGGTGCAGAAAGTGCTGAAGATTAAATGACTGTCAGTGTCTTTTGTGATAATAATAATAATAATAATAATAATAATAATAATAATAATACATTTTATTTTAAGCGTCTTTCAAAGCTCTCAAGGACACTTTACAGCACAGGTGTCAAAGTCAAGGCCCGCGGGCCAAATCCGGACCGCCACATCATTTTTTTCGGCCCGCGAAAGCAAATCAAACTTGTTAAATTCCATGATGATTGCTAAAATCTGAGCCAAAATTTCATATTTTTGGATGTCAACCACAATAAAAGTCATTATTCTTGACTTCAGATTTGAAAACGAGTTATTCATTAATTTGCAGTGTGCTCTATATGTAATATTTGAAGGGATTTAAACATTCTAATGGGTTCCCCAAATTCATAACGGCCCTCGAGAGGAAACCATAACAACAATGTGGCCCACGGCAAAAAATGACTTTGACACCCCTGATCTACAGGTACTTTAATAAATAAAATACATTCACAAATAGAATACAATAAATAAAATACACTTATAAATAGAAACAAGAGAAAGAGCTACGCAGAAAATGCAATTTTAAATAAGTGGGTTTTGAGATTTGAATGCAGGTGGGAAGAGAATCGATGTTACGAATGTTGGGAGGAAGTGAGTTCCGTAGTTTGGGGGCAGAGCAGCTGAAAGCTCTGTCCCCCATCGTGCTGAGAGGGGCAAGGGTTATTGTGTCATATGATTTGTTATTTAGTTTTTTTTTGTCGTTGTTTTGACTTCAAGATGGAGCCGCGAGTGTGGCTGCCTTTCCAGCAGCTCCTGTATTTTGCTTTTCTACTTCCTCCTTTCCTTTCCTCTTCCTTTCATCACTTTGCTCCTGTGAAATGTATATTCTTACACTGTGAGACTAATAAAGGCTAATCCAATCGAATCCTTTGCAAACTTGGATCTGAGGTAACGTGTGTACTTTCCTCATGGTGCATCGGTGTGTGAGGGTAGTTGTGATGGTGCCATTGGTCACGCTAGCGGGAAATGAGCAAAGTGTGAGTGGGCAACACGGTCAAGGTGAATGACAAGCACAAGAGAGACTGCGGCGCTAGCACAAGAGGCGATCCGAAAACCAAACTGCAACTTGAGAAACATTGCTAATAAAAATTAAAAAAAATCCAACATTTCTGGTTATACAACCATCTGATATATTTTTAATTTAAAAAGTGGGGTGAGCGCCGGAGAAGAGCAACACTCCGGGGCTGAGCGGCCCAGTAAGTAGTTCACCAATATCAACGCACTCCATCAAATTGAAGCCAAAAGGATACATGATAAGGCCAGCTAGCTCATTAGGGCTAACTCATCAAAGTCCTGACAAAACAAATGGAAAATACTCGCTCTGTATAATGAGAACGCGTCCACCCTGCCCCCCCATACCCCCTCCCCCCTTTACTTAAAAAGAACAAGCAGTAATAATTTGGCAACTTTTCACAAAACCACCCAAACAGATACTGAAAGTCCCTTTTTCAGAATTGCTAAAACGTTAGCGTACGGTTGATCTCAACCAAAACAACATCCACCTTGAAAAGAAGTGAAAATTGTTCACCTCAAATGAGTCACGAGCAATGGCTTCTCTTTGCACTTGAAAAGAACGGCAAATTAAAGACAGTGACGATTTAGTAGCCACGCAACAATGGATTAGCGCCTGCGGTGGCGTAATCCCCACCGACAGCACCCTCGGTAATACAGACCGGCTGAAATTAATGGAAGATGCCGACCTATGACCGTCATTACTGCGGAAACGAGCGCTCGCTTGCGTTCGTACACGTCAGCCGCGACGAGAGAGCCTAGCGGAATCGCCTCTCGGTTAACTCATTCATTGCCAGACGTGCAAAAATGTGTCCACTCCAGTGCCAGAGTTTTGGTCATTTTCACTCAAATGGCAGGACCCACAGAATATTGAGTTTTAGGACTACATAAGCATTAAATACAGTGTAAGAAATCTTAAAGGACAACCGACGCATCACTTCAAATGACTTCTACTGAGCGTATTTTACAAAGATTGACCGTTACGTTTTAAGACTTGCGCTGAATATTCAGGAAGTCTTGTTTTCGAGTTGATGACGATGCCGGACGTGACGTCACGTCTAGAACGCCCCTGACCGAGAAAGCGACACACAATGCATTTTGGGTACTTTGTTTGGTCTGAAAACTTCGTGTTGATCCGTGTTGATGGCGAAATTAGAAGGAAAACACATAAATAACATGATCGTGAATCGTTGTGTGTTGCATCAAGACTACTATTTGATACTAGTTGACACAAATTCCCAGCAGACAAATCAGCCCATTTCCAACGGAGCTTGGGTGCCATCTTGTGCATTTTCTGGGACGCTACATTGGAGTCCTGACGGCTCGAATTGATACGGAAGGACTTCTTTTATCGATTGCAAACATGTATGCTTCCCTCTTCACAACTATTTGAATCATATTCATAACTGGATGAGTAACAAGAAAACATCTTCTCCGAATCTGAACTCTCTGAAGCCATTGTTTTGATTCTGGAGCAAGGCAGTTGTCACGAACAAGGGGGCGGGACCTTCTGAAACTCGTCATCCCGAGGTCATTTTGAAGGCGTTTTGGGACACTTTAACTCATTTTTACTGGTGTTTTGTATTTGACTAAAAATATGAGCCTGTGTGTTTTAGATGCTATAAAATGTTTTTTTTCTGATGTCAGTTAGGAAACAAAAAATGGTGTCGGTTGTCCTTTAAGACTCTCTTCTTTTATCAGAAAAAAAATGAGTTAATTCCTAAGGTATATGGGTCTGGAGTTGTCTTAGCTTGAAACGGGGGCAGTTGTACAATATTCAATACAATACAGACATATTGATTTATATAGCGTTTTAACAACAGCTTAAGCTGGAACAAACGCTAAAACGAAAAAAGTGAAATGCTGTCCCCTTGTGGAAAAGAAAAACCACTACCAGAGGTCTTTATCGGCACCCAAGTATGAAAAAATACCAACAAAACAAAACCCGAACAAATTTGGCAACTGCGCTCTACGTCATATTGTCGATTTGTGAATAAATGTGTGAATGGCAGTGAATGAGTTAACAAGGGGACTGCGAATGAAGCTCATGGCGCCCGACGTCCATTTTGAATTTGTCGTGCCAAATAGATGAGCGCACCTGTCACGACAATAGCATCAAAAGCGATGTTACGAACACAAATAAAACTTAGTTCACCTTTTTTAACCGGCTGCCTGGACTTTTCCGACCGGTCCAAAATGAATCGAGCGCTACCTTCTAGCGGTTCACCTCGCAACGGTACGCCAGTTCCAAAAACGTACCGAGCTTTGCGTGGTGGATTGAGTCATTTTGGGCT
Organism: Hippocampus bargibanti; assembly: GCF_051943395.1. Lineage (NCBI taxonomy): Eukaryota > Metazoa > Chordata > Actinopteri > Syngnathiformes > Syngnathidae > Hippocampus > Hippocampus bargibanti. The sequence continues at coordinate 3,578,757 of NC_142753.1, read as the reverse complement.
AGGTTTCTGAGACATACTTGAACGCCATTCCGAAGAGGCGATAAATATTTAACCGTCCCTTGCGCTGTTAAGCATGTGTTGCCTTTGCATATTTAAATGCATAAACCGGTGCAGTTCCTCGTCGATGTCGACACCTCAGATAGTAAGTAAGTAGGCGGCCACACCTGGCTGGGGCTTATCTGACATTTTCCACTTCGAAAGAGCCTGTGTGGGGGGGTGGAGATAGAGCCTCGCTCGTCAATATCAGAAATACTCTTGCACGCTTAACACACCCGGGCGGTTGGCGGTCATGCTTCGGATACGGCGGCAAAGCTAACAGAGATCGGCAAGCCTCGGAGGAGGCGCTGCCAACCAAAATTAAATGACTTTTACTGTTTTTTTTTTTTTTTTTTTTTTTTAGGAAGGGTCTCACGTTTTTCCCCAGTGTTTTTTTTTTGTGGGTCGACTAGTAGTATTTACAGTAAAGTCTCGTTATATCGATATTCAAGGGAGTCCGAAAAAATATCGATATAACCGGGACTATCGATATATCCGACCCTGTTTGCATGTAATTTTCTCCGTGCGTGCATAGAAATAGTATCGATATAACCGGGACTATCGATATATCCAATATCGATATAACGAGACTTTACTGTATTATTATTATTATTATTATTATTATTATGAGACGTCAACGACAAAGTTGCCGCTCGCGACAACCCGACACGAGAGCCACGCGGGAGCGTTGACAGATCGCTGTGCTTTGCATCATCTCAAATGGCCGTTCAAATCTGGCACCGTGGATGAGCTTTTTTCGCGTTGGAGGCCTTAATTGGACCTGAGCGGGCATCTTGACATGAACCAAACATAGCCAAGCATCAAACCTGGCCTTGCGTCAAACGGGGGAAGGGTGGGGTTGGGGACCTCTAAAGACGTCGCGTCAAACGTGTCAATCAAAGCAGGGAAAAAAACTGGCAGGATGTAAGCGAGCGCTACTTTTAGAGCGTCTCTGTCAAGCGACGCTCATCTCTCTGGAGCTTTAAAAAAAAATAAGAATCATAATAAATATATCCATCAACAGATATTTACAGAATATATCTTCTCACGGGCTTTGATCACTCTGTTGAGTCGCGATGGCAGAGAGAGAGAACGATAGAGTCAGTATTTAACTTAGTGAATGCAAGACAATGTACAAAAATGTTGCCACTCCAGTACCAGGGTTTTTGTCATTTTCACTCAAATTGCAGGCCCACAGAATATTTTGTTGAAGGACTGCATACGCATTCAATGCAGTGTAAGAAACCTTAAACTCCCTTCTTTCATCAGATCATCAGAAAAAAAAGTTTATTCCTAAAGTTTATGGGTCTGTAGTTATCTGAGCTTGAAACGGAGGAAGATGTGCAAAGGACAATGCAATACACAAATATTGGTTTATATTGGATTGGATTTGCCTTTATTAGTCTCGCAGTGGAGAAATGTACATTTCACAGCAGCAAAGCTATATATATATATATATATATATATATATATATATATATATATATATATATATATATATATATATATATACAGTAAAGTCTCGTTATATCGTTATCGGATATATCGATAGTCCTGGTTATATCGATACTATTTCTATGCACGCACGGAGAAAATTACATGCAAACAGGGTCGGATATATCGATAGTCCCGGTTATATCTATATTTTTTTTCGGACTCCCTTGAATATCGATATAACGAGACTTTATTGTATATATATATATATATATATAGCGCTTTAACAACAGCTGAAGCTGTAACAAAGCGCTAACATGGACAAAAGGCAAATGCTGCCCCCCCCCACCCTTGTACATACATTGCCAGAGGTCTGACCGGCGCTTTATTGGTACCCAAACATGAAAAAACAAAACCCGAACAAATTTGGGAATGGCGCTCCACGTCACATTTTCAATTCCCGAAGTAATTTTATTTTGCATTTTAAGCGCTTGTAAAGCGTCTTAGAGTGCGCTGAAAAGTGCTTTCAAATTAAATGTATTACGATTATGATGATTATTATTATTATTATTACTATTATCACGGTTACGAATATTATGGTTGCTATTATTACAATTACTATTACTATTATTACTTTTACTATGATTACTATTATTATTATTATTACTCTTATTACTATTACTACTATATTGCTACTACCATTACTACTATTATTATTATTATTATTATTATTATTATTATTATTATTACCATCAATCGTGGGGAACAACCATTCATCGAAATCGGTGGTGGGGTCTTAAAAACATGACAAATGTGAAATAATCAGTAGTGCAGTGAGTTCAGAATCGTCATACTTACACAGCCTTTTCCAGCTCAGAATAAACCATCGAGGAAAAGGAGTCGCGCCGCGTCAAGAATGCTGAGTAAACTCGGAGAGCGCGAGCGGTGAAAACGGCGCGGGCTAAAATGATTGCTGCTGGTTACAATTCCGTTCCCGGGGCCTGATCTCATGCGACAAAACAGAGCAGATTGCAAAAGAATTCCGAGACGAGAGCGCCCGGCCTCATTTCCATTCGTGGCAAACGCACTTGAGCGATAACGACATGCGAGCGCACGCGGGTGAGTGAGGGACTGGGACTCTTCAAAGAGATTGGTCGCCATCGAGTTGTTGCCGTGATATTGAAGCGAATTCAGAGGGTGCTCAGTGTCACGCGGGTACGGGCCCGAAATATCGTCACAGTAAACATACTTACATGTAAACGGTTTGGAGGGAATTGGTTAACATCGGAAAAGCGATGGTGAAAAAGCACGCCGTCGCTGGGATGCGTTCGTACTTAAGAGCGATTGGTTATTTTCCAGATGATTGATAATGTAAAAAGGCCAGTGACACCTTGGCTTACGAACTTAATTGGATCCCAGACAGAGTGTGAAAGGTGAAAAGTGTGTATCCCAAACAATAATTTCAAATAGGAAACCATTAAAATGAGAATAATCCGTTCCCAGGTCCCAATAAAACATGATTTTCTACTAAATAAGCCATACAACTACACAAAATATACCGTATTTTATGTATGATAAATGTGCTATGGTATTGTAATTACAGAAAGAAACTGTACTATATAATAAAGTCGTTTTATTGACCTTTGTGATGGTCGTTGATGGCTTGATGGAATGGAGTATCCGGTTTCATCAGCATTAAACACTTGATACCCCCCTCCCCCCGCTGCGTTCTTGGCCAATCACGTGGCTTTAACCGGAGACTGGGGGCGGGGAATAGAGGATAAAGTCAAGTCCGCTGCCATTTTCTTGTTAGAACGGGCTCGCTTCCGAACGACACATCACTCATGGCGCTCCGTGTGTACCCCGAAAATTAGTTCGTATGCCAAGGTAATTTTTTCATAAATTTAACGTTCATAAACTGAAAAGTTCGTAGGGCAAGGGGTTTGTAAACCGAGGTATCACTGTATTCCGATTCAATTTCCTAAAAAGTAAGACAAAAAGAGCGAGTGGCCAGCCCAATCTGGAAAGGGTCAAAAAGCTGTGCAGCGCACCTTTTCTCGCTGACGCTTGGCTTTCATTATTTTTATCCTCCCGTGATATCGTCTGGTCTGATCTGTAGCACACAGAGGAAACAACTCCAAACAATGGAGGGGCCGCTGCATGTTGGAGAGGAGCAAAGAGGACAGATAGTGATCGCTTCAAACGTAGAAACGCAACAGAGGGCGGACAGGATGTTATTCAAAGTTGCCAGGCGCAGCTACAAATGTAAAGTACGTGCACACTCAATTTCCGCCGTGACTCCCAACGTGTGCCTTCGCCCGCCTTTGCAGAGTGATCTTGCAAAATTGGTTTTTGTCATTTTCACTCAAATTGCAGGCCCACAGAATATTTTGTTGAAGGACTGCATACGCATTCAATGCAGTGTAAGAAACCTTAAACTCCCTTCTTTCATCAGATCATCAGAAAAAAAAGTTTATTCCTAAAGTTTATGGGTCTGTAGTTATCTGAGCTTGAAACGGAGGAAGATGTGCAAAGGACAATGCAATACACAAATATTGGTTTATATTGGATTGGATTTGCCTTTATTAGTCTCGCAGTGGAGAAATGTACATTTCACAGCAGCAAAGCTATATATATATATATATATATATATATATATATATATATATATATATATATCGGATATATCGATAGTCCCGGTTATATCTATATTTTTTTTCGGACTCCCTTGAATATCGATATAACGAGACTTTATTGTATATATATATATATATATATAGCGCTTTAACAACAGCTGAAGCTGTAACAAAGCGCTAACATGGACAAAAGGCAAATGCTGCCCCCCCCACCCTTGTACATACATTGCCAGAGGTCTGACCGGCGCTTTATTGGTACCCAAACATGAAAAAACAAAACCCGAACAAATTTGGGAATGGCGCTCCACGTCACATTTTCAATTCCCGAAGTAATTTTATTTTGCATTTTAAGCGCTTGTAAAGCGTCTTAGAGTGCGCTGAAAAGTGCTTTCAAATTAAATGTATTACGATTATGATGATTATTATTATTATTATTACTATTATCACGGTTACGAATATTATGGTTGCTATTATTACAATTACTATTACTATCATTACTATTACTATTATTACTTTTACTATGATTACTATTATTATTATTATTACTCTTATTACTACTATTACTACTATATTGCTACTACCATTACTACTATTATTATTATTATTATTATTATTATTATTATTATTATTACCATCAATCGTGGGGAACAACCATTCACCGAAATCGGTGGTGGGGTCTTAAAAACATGACAAATGTGAAATAATCAGTAGTGCAGTGAGTTCAGAATCGTCATACTTACACAGCAATTCCTTTTCCAGCTCAGAATAAACCATCGAGGAAAAGGAGTCGCGCCGCGTCAAGAATGCTGAGTAAACTCGGAGAGCGCGAGCGGTGAAAACGGCGCGGGCTAAAATGATTGCTGCTGGTTACAATTCCGTTCCCGGGGCCTGATCTCATGCGACAAAACAGAGCAGATTGCAAAAGAATTCCGAGACGAGAGCGCCCGGCCTCATTTCCATTCGTGGCAAACGCACTTGAGTGATAACGACATGCGAGCGCACGCGGGTGAGTGAGGGACTGGGACTCTTCAAAGAGATTGGTCGCCATCGAGTTGTTGCCGTGATATTGAAGCGAATTCAGAGGGTGCTCGGTGTCACGCGGGTACGGGCCCGAAATATCGTCACAGTAAACATATTTACATGTAAACGGTTTGGAGGGAATTGGTTAACATCGGAAAAGCGATGGTGAATTCAAAGCACGCCGTCGCTGGGATGCGTTCGTACTTAAGAGCGATTGGTTATTTTCCAGATGATTGATAATGTAAAAAGGCCAGTGACACCTTGGCTTACGAACTTAATCGGATCCCAGACAGAGTGTGTAAGGTGAAAAGTGTGTATCCCAAACAATAATTTCAAATAGGAAACCATTAAAATGAGAATAATCCGTTCCCAGGTCCCAATAAAACATGATTTTCTACTAAATAAGCCATACAACTACACAAAATATACCGTATTTTATGTATGATAAATGTGCTATGGTATTGTAATTACAGAAAGAAACTGTACTATATAATAAAGTCCTTTTATTGACCTTTGTGATGGTCGTTGATGGCTTGATGGAATGGAGTATCCGGTTTCATCAGCATTAAACACTTGATACCCCCCCTCCCCCCGCTGCGTTCTTGGCCAATCACGTGGCTTTAACCGGAGACTGGGGGCGGGGAATAGAGGATAAAGTCAAGTCCGCTGCCATTTTCTTGTTAGAACGGGCTCGCTTCCGAACGACACATCACTCATGGCGCTCCGTGTGTACCCCGAAAATTAGTTCGTATGCCAAGGTAATTTTTTCATAAATTTAACGTTCATAAACTGAAAAGTTCGTAGGGCAAGGGGTTTGTAAACCGAGGTATCACTGTATTCCGATTCAATTTCCTAAAAAGTAAGACAAAAAGAGCGAGTGGCCAGCCCAATCTGGAAAGGGTCAAAAAGCTGTGCAGCGCACCTTTTCTCGCTGACGCTTGGCTTTCATTATTTTTATCCTCCCGTGATATCGTCTGGTCTGATCTGTAGCACACAGAGGAAACAACTCCAAACAATGGAGGGGCCGCTGCATGTTGGAGAGGAGCAAAGAGGACAGATAGTGATCGCTTCAAACGTAGAAACGCAACAGAGGGCGGACAGGATGTTATTCAAAGTTGCCAGGCGCAGCTACAAATGTAAAGTACGTGCACACTCAATTTCCGCCGTGACTCCCAACGTGTGCCTTCGCCCGCCTTTGCAGAGTGATCTTGCAAAATTGCCGCATTCGGGCATTTAACTCATTCGCTGCCCCCCAAATTTATTCCGGTTTTGTTTTTTCATGCTTGGGTGCCGAGAAAGCGCTGGCCATTGTCTCTGGCAATGTTTTTTTCTTTTCCACAAGATGGCAGAATGTTGCTTTTTTCCCCATATTAGCAATTTGTTAAAGCTTCAACTATTGTTAAAGCGCTATATCTATCAATATGTATGTATCGTATTTTGTACAGCCGCCCCCATTTCAAGCTCATAACTCCAGACCCATATAACATACAATTTTGACCACAATCCTCAAAATAGTCACTTTATAAATCAACTACTTTGTATTGACACAATGTCAATGTTCATTTGTAAGTCGAAACAAAAGGAAATGTAATAAATATTTGTTTTGACTAATTGAATGTATAAATAAATTATATATATATATATATATATATATATATATATATATATATATATATATATATATATATATATATATATATATACAGTAAAGTCTCGTTATATCGATATTCAAGGAGTCCGAAAAAATATCGATATAACCGGGACTATCGATATATCAGGCCCTGTTTGCATGTAATTTTCTCCGTGCGTGCATAGAAATAGTATCGATATAACCGGGACTATCGATATATCCGATATCGATATAATGAGACTTTACGGTGTGTGTGTGTATATATATATATATATATATATATATATATATATATATATATATATATATATATATATATATATATATATATACATGTATTGTATGACAACGGACTGCTTTTGCAGGCATTGTTAAAGTGGCAAAACTCACCAACGCGCCCCCTTGCGGCTGAAAACAGAGCTACAATTCAACTTTCCAGTTTCTGCATCAATCCTGTAAAATGGATTTCTGGAGGGGGGGGGGGCATTTGATGGGTTATTTCAAATATGCTGTCATAATCATAAAACGTGTTTGTATAAAAAAATGAGGAGATTTGCCAGCCTGGACGCAGACAGACAAGAGGCTTAGCGTTAGCTTGTTGGCGGGCAAGCAACTCGGCAGTAAACTGCGAGACGACTACATGCACTCGAAGACCGAGTGTAGCTCACTGCACATCTGGACCACATCCGAACTGAGAAGAGATGATACACACACATACACACACACACACATGCACACACACACACACACACACACACACACACACACACACGCACACGCACACGCACACGCACACACACACACACACACACACACACACACACACACACACACACATACAAAATGGAGGCAGGAATATGATTTCGGGGAATTGGCTTTTGTCTCCTTCTCCTCTTAAGTTTCCCTCATTCTTTCCTTCTGTTCTCTTTGTCTGTTCCCTAATCCTATATGACAGAGACACAGAGCACAAATCTCTCTGTTGGCAGTGAGAACAACCTCCCCGCTCCCCCAAAAATAAAAAAAGAAGGGAAAAAAGAGCACAAGAGAGAAGGAGATTGACTGTTCAACACCAGTTGAAGTGATTTATGAGGCTGGACTCGGTGCTGGAACATATGTAGACACTCCTTGTCTTTTTTTTGTCTAACACACACAGATACACACACACACACACACACACACACACACACACACACACACACACACACACACACACACACACACACACACACACACAGACACACACAAAATCACAAGCTCACACACAAACAGTTCTGGGGAGTCCCATCTCAAAAATTGAAAGTTATAATCGCCCCCAAACACATCAGATGAATTAACGAGCCAAAACGACAAAGACAATTAATTTTTAGTCAAGGGAAATTCTATACTGACGTTTTTAGTTTGATTTGTTTTTTTACCATGACAGTCTGCCTATTCAAGTCACGATTCATCATCTTTTCTTCTCCAGATGTGCTCTTAACTCATTCACTGCCATTTTCGAATTTACAATAAAGAAAAAAAAAACAATATTTCAATTAAAAATTGGATAAAATACTGATAATTCATCAATAAAGAGTTTGTAAGCTGTCCCATACCAATCCCACTTAAGTTCACTGTCAAACAAAACATAAGACAAATCGATAACCATTTTTGTATTTGCAATGCATTACCTAATTTATTCTGAAATTGATAAGCGTGATGTGGAGCGACATTCCTGAATTTGTTCAGGATTTGTTTTTTTTCTTGCGGGGGTGCCGATAAAGCGTGGATCAGACCTCTGGCAATGTGTTTCCCTTCCACGACGGGGCACAATTTGCCTTTTGTCCATGTTAGCGCTTTGTTACAGGTTCAGTGCTATATAGATCAATATGTATGTATTGTATTGTATTTTATATAGCTGCCCCCATTTCAAGCTCAGATAACTCCACACCCATTGAATTTAGGAATTAACTATTTTTCTGATTAATAAAGAGAGTCTAAGTTTTCCCACGCTGAATTTAACGTGTATGTGTCACGATCTGGTTGGCGACCGAGGGGCGGCGCTGTTGGCCCCACCTGCACAGGTGTGGGTCGTTCCGATCAGTGGCAGTTAAAAGGACTCCCAGCACGACCATTCCGTGTCGGGTCATTGTATGTGTTTGCTGCCCCCTGTCAGGTTTGTTTCATAGTGGCAGATTTTTACTCATGGTTGTCTTTGTACTTTTCTGTTCGGATGACTTTGATGCTTTAGATTTTGTTCCTGCTGACTTTATTTTAATACAATTTGTCAAATACAACCTGGTACTCCTTCCCGCCTGCTTATTTGGGATCCATGACCATCACCACCTCGCAAACTGTGACAGTATGTAGTCCTAAAACTCAATATTCTGTGGGTCCTGCAATTTGGGCGAAAATGACAAAAACCCTGGCACTATAGTGGACACATTTTTGAACATGCTGCAAGTGAATGAGTTAAAATGGAACGTGGGGAACGAAAAAACCCAATGAAAGGACACGCTCCACCGCGACTTTGATGAGCTTTGAAGCAAACTGTGTAATCAATATATATATATTTTTTATATGCATCCCTTATGTTTTAGCGCGTTTTTACAAAATACAATGACTCATCAGGTACATTATGTGACCATTGCATCCGATTGCGCTCTTGGCACTCCCCCCCCCCACCTCACTTTAAAGGGAATCGCACTCGCTACAACGAAAGAAATCACTTTCCGCCATCATAAAATACAACATTACATCCCATCAAATGGCTGTGGGGTGTCGAGAAAAAAAAAGTACTTCCAGTTACAGTAAGTGACGAAGAAGGGCCATAAAAATCCTTGACAACATAAAAGATGCACTAAATAACCATGACGTTTTTGCTGGCCGCAACTCTAAAGTTGAGCCTCTCTTACGAACCACAAAACACGACGTGCGAGCGGGGGAGGGAGGGGGGGGGGGTGGAGGCACCGCCATGGCTGTATCGCAATCAAAGGCTGTAATCATTGGCATTGATGCGGCCGTCCTGACACGATTGAAAGGCAGCAAATGATCAAGTGAAAAAGGGGTGGGGGGTATGTGAAATGAGGCGCCGCAGTTCAAGAATGATAAATAAAAGAGCTGATAGACAGCTGATGCAATACTGGCGTTATTGTATCACCGCGTCAGAATTAGCCAAGGCCAAAAGCTTCTCTTCTCTCGCTCCCTCGCTCCCAAAGTAATCATTCAAACCTGATTGCTCTGATCCCTCCATTCTATTTGTTATTTCACCAAACTCTCACACACTCGGACAGATTTAAATACGGACAACGGCTACAAATGCCTTTTAACTCATTCACTGCAGGACGATGTGCAAAAATGTGTCTGCTCCTGTGCCAGGGTTTTTGTCATTTTCACTCAAAATGCAGGACCCAGAGAATATTGCGTTTTAGGACTACATGAATATTCAATTCAGCATAAGAAACCTTAGTGTCTCTTTTTTCGTCACAAAAACAAGTTAATTCCTAAGTTATATGGATCTGGAGTTATCAGAGCCTGAAATGGGGGGGGGGGTCACTGTACAAAATACAATACAATATGTACATATTGATTTATATTGCACTTTAACAATAGCTGAAACTGTAAGAAAGCACAAACATGGACAAAAGGCAAATGCTGCCAACAAAGGGAAAAAAACATGGCCAGAGGTCTGACCAGCGCTTTATCGGCACTTCCCCGCAAGAAAAAAATGCACTATTTTGAGGAATAATTATCAATAGTTCCTTGAAAAGCAATACAGTTCCAAATCAATGCAGACTGTTATTTACATCTAATTTATCTGATGTCCGACATTCCATAGATTTTATTACACACATGTAGACAACCCCCACTGCCCCCACCATCCCAACTTCCCTCACCCACTGAATGAATCGCTCCTTGTCTGCGAGCTGATGGAGCGATAAAGTTGCTTGAAACAGTCGCCGACACGCATGAGGGGGCCAGAACATGTGTCTTACATCAGGAAAGAGTCGTGTTAGCGTCGGTCGGCAAAAAAAAAAAAAAAGTGGGGTGGAGGGGTGTAACATGTCTCTGCCATTCTCCTATCGGTTATTCATCTATCGTCAGAGAAAGCTTAAAATGGCACTCTGGGAACGCTATCCTCCATCTCCCATTATTCATTTGGTTTTCCACAGGGCCGCATGTCAGGAGGAGACTCCTGCGTGATTTCATTTTGCCGTCTGGGAAGATGACAAGTTCCATTTTGGCCTTCTCCGAGGCAGTCGAGATTGTCCATTTTCGTTCCTCACTTAGATTTGCATGCAGATCAAATGTGGTTGTTTCACTACTTGTTTGGAAGTTGTTGCATTTAACGGGAGGAAGGGGGGTGGGTGCGTTGTCAAAGAGAAAAAGTTAAAAATAGACCCCATCCGAAAACTACCCCGAGGACACACACACACTCACACAGTGAAGAGTCAAAAAAAGGACCATATTTTTTGCAGTGTATAAGGCGCACAGGCGTATAAGGAGCAGTCCCTATTATCTGTGTATTTTCAAACTGTTTCCATATACAGTAAAGTCTCGTTATATCGATATTCTCGGGAGTCGCAAAAAATATCGATATAACCGGACTATCGATATATCCGATCCTGCGCGCATATAATTTTCTCCTTGCGTTCATAGAAATAGTATCATAATAAGCGGTACTATCGATATAACCGATATCGATATAACGAGACTTTACTGTATAAGGCGCACCAGACTATAGGTGCATTAGGTGCATTTATTGCAGGTGCACCTGCAATAAATGAAAAAAAGTTTTACAAATATTATATATAAAGACCATATTTTACGGGTGATAAGGCGCACCGGAGTAAAGGGCGCACATCGACTGAATGGTGCATTTTCAAACGTTTCCATATATAAGACGCACCAGAATATAAGGCAATTAGGCGCACCTGCAATAAATGAAAAAAAAGTTTTACAAATACAGTAAAGTCTCGTTATATCGATATTCAAGGGAGTCCGAAAAAATATCGATATAACCGGGACTGTCGATATATCCGACCCTGTTTGCATGTAATTTTCTCCGTGCGTGCATAGAAATAGTATCGATATAACCGGGACTATCGATATATCCGATATCGATATAACGATACTTTACTGTATAAGATATAAATATATACATGTTTTCCAAATATAAGGCACACCACATTATAACACGCTACAGGAGAGGCTGAGAGGCATCTACGGGGTGGGGGAATGTAGTCAGTGACGACTAAGAGTCATTTTGAGACCTGTTGTGGCTCAATATTACTTCACATATAAGGCGCACCGGCGTATAAGGTGCAGGGTCATTTTTTGAAGAAAATCAAGGCTTTTGGGTGCGCCTTATACACTGGAAAATGTGGTATATAAAATAATTATGACTCCTTGAACTTAATTTACAATTTTACAATACAATACATATTGATTTACATAGCGCTTTTACAAGAGCTAAAGCTGGAACAAAGCGCTTAACATGGACAACTGTCATACGCAGGAAAAATTAAGCAGTCACAAAGATAGTAGAAAGTATCAGGGAGTAAAACCAAGATCGAGTCGGAATCATGCCAAGTTAAATGCCAAAGAGTACAAGTGAGTTTTTAGTTATCTTGCCCATGCTAAGCGATGCCTTTCTTTTTCAAACGATCATCTTTTTTTTTTTACGCTGATGACGGAGGCTAACTTTGTTGACAAATCTTTCAAGTTGGACATCCCAGCTGAAAGTCCACCAGGTGATGCTGCCTCACATCTGGAGCGCCGGCTAAGATTGCAATTTGCGGTTGCAAACGCTGGCCGTCAAAAGGCAAACAACAGGGGGGAAACTGTTCGGCTGGTGGGGTGGGGGTCATACGGGTTACGAAGTGAAAGCCTGCCAAATCGGTGCGTTTCAGACCTTATTAGGTTGTTCTTCTGGCGATGCTTAACCCCCGCTCAACACTCAGCGGCGGCTGCCAACTCACTCCCGATGGCTCCCTCATGCCGTCTTCTCATTGTACCCCCCCCCTCCCCTTCACACGCCATCTTTCTGTCTTTATTGTCTTCTGGCATCCTTGTTTGATTAGTGTCTCACTGGCGGAGGTCTCGAGGTAATAGAAGACTGGAGTCCCGGTGGCGGCGCAAAACCAGAAGGCTATTGCGTGACGATGATCCTCCACATGTGTTTTGCACAGCGCGCTCAGATGGAAGTGAAACATGCAAGTATCCGCTTCCCTGTTGCAATATCGCGTGGAAGACATGAAAGATGGTGTTTTACAACTGTTTTTTTGGAGTGGTCAAAGCACGTGGGTAGCGAGTCGAAAGACAGCGATCCTATGCGTCTTGGATTTTCGTCTTTCACAGATGGCGGAGTTTGGTTTCTACTTTGGAAAGGAAAAAAATGATAAACACGTGTGGCTATTTATTTATTTTTTGTTAATTCTCAAAACCATGTCAGTAAATGGAGAAAAAATATCATAGGAATAAAAACCATGACTCAGTTTAACTCTGCCAGACATGTGCAAAAATGTGTCCACGCCAGTGCCAGGGTTGTTGTCATTTTCACTCAAATTGCAGGACCCACAGAATATTGAGTTTTAGGACTACATAAAGATTTAATTCAGCGTGAGAAACCGTAGATTCTCGTCTTTCATCCGCAAAAAAAGTTAATTCCTAAGTGATATGGGTCTGGAGTTATCTGAGTTTGAAATGGGGGCAGCTAAGACAATACATACATAGAGATTTTCATAGCGCTTCAACAAGAGCTGAATCTGTAACAAAGTGCTAACATGGACAAAATTCTGCCCCCTTGTGGGAGGAAAAAAATTGCCAGAGGTCTGAGCAATGCTTTATCGGCGCCCCTGCAAGAAAAAAAAAACTGAATAAATTCGGAAATGGCAGTGAATGAGTTAAGCAAGTATGGAAAAAGTTAAATAGTAGCCCTGGTATTCTTATTGCATGGTTGTTGGATTTTAACTTACAGAATTTCATGTGAACCAATTCTAGATATATTTTTTCTATTATTTTTTTTAAACCTGCACATTCTGACATTCTTAGGACCAAACGTGCAACTTAGCAACTATAGTCTTCTAAACTTCACTTTGTGTTTTTAAGAGCGCTGTTGCATAGAATCCAGCTGAGTAGAATAAATGCTGCCCACTTGAGTTGGAGTGCTACATTATTATAATTACGACGTCTGCACGGATGGAGCTCAAAGTACTCTGGCATTTGTTCTTGAAGAAAAAAATACGTACAAATGTAACAGTACAGGTTTGTCATTGGACAGCCATGATATGTATGCTAATGTGACTACATGTACTATAAAAACTTGAGGCCGAGGAGGGTTGTTCTTGAACAGCGAACCATGTAGATTAAGGGATTTATGGGTACGCGGGGGTGCGGCGGCGGCGGTGGTGGTCGTGTCAATTTAAAACGGTTTTATCTCGCCGTGGCGTGAAAGACAAAGCGCCTGGAATGGAATCATGAAAGGACAGCATTGCTATGGATCCCGCTAATGGGGAACATAAAGACCTTAAAAGGCACAGACAAAAGGAGTGAGTCAAGATGTCAGGGCGGCCCGCAACAATTGGAACGATATAATGAAAGAAATGTTCAAGGACGTGAACGGAACAGTAGTTGACAAAAGGGCACATAGCCATTATTTGACTGCACCTGGGCCATTAAGGAATAGCATAGCAGGAGCCGCCGGATCCGACCGCCTGAACGTTTGTGTGAAGTGTCTACCAGTGCATGTTTGTGCGTGTCTGTAACGGCGCGGTCATTATTTACGGCATCATCACGCGCAGCTCACAGATGGCAGTGCTTTAAAATATGTCGATATGTTTTCATTGAAAACAAGAACCACAAAAAAATCATTATAATAATAATACATTTAATTTCCGATATCGATAAAACGAGACTTTACTGTATGTCGATATGTTTTCATTGAAAACAACAACCACAAAAAAATCATTATAATAATAATACATTTAATTTATAAGCGCCTTTCAAAACACTCAAGGACACTTTACAGTCACAGGATAAGAACAACAATGTTTTTCTGCGAGTGAGCAGCGGCAGCCACACACGGCAGCGTTCACTCAACCCGGAAGTAACACACACACATTTAAAGGACAACCGACAGTTGTGTCCATAATTTGTAAAATGGTTTCAAATGACTTCTACTGGGCATATTTTAATAAGATTCCACCGCATATAGCTATATTTTAAGTTTTAAGACTCATGCTGAACATTCAGGAAGTCTTGTTTTTGAGTTCGTGACGAGTCCTCACGTGACGTCAGAAAAGGACCGCCTCCTGACCGTAAAAAAGACGCATTGTAGCGTCTTTCCATCACGTCAATGTATTTGTGTTACATCCAAAAGCTGCCAGCAGAGGGAGTCCAAGCTCCATGGAAGGAATGTATCAGCCTGTGGAAACGGGCTGATTCATTCCTCACAGCTCGGTGGCCATTTTATTGCCTCTTTTTGGGTGAGACATTTGCCCCCGCCCGTTTGCCTCAAAATGACACGGAATAAATTCTTTAATCGATTGCCAACCTGTATGCTTTCATTTTCAGAACTATTTGAATCATATTCATAACTGGATGTGTAACAAGAAAGCATATTATCGGAATCTGAAGCCATTGTTTTTATTCTCCAGCAATGCAAGACGTCTTGGCGTGACATCACGAACTGGGGGCGGGACTTTCTGAAAATGCCCAATTCGTAGCTAAATTTTTTTGCAGATTTTGGACACTTTAAGTCATTTTTATTGGTGTTTTGCATTTGACTAAAATATCATACTGCGTGTTTTGGGTATTTTAGATGCTATAAAACCTTTTTCTGATGTCAGTTAAAAAACAAAAAAGTGACGTCGGTTGCCCTTTAACTCAGAATTCTGACCTTTAACTCAGAATTCCAACCTTTAACTCAGAACTCCGACTTCCCAACTCAGAATTCCGACCTCCAAATCGGAACTCCGACCTTCAAGTCAGGATTCCGACCCCCACCTCAGGATTCCGACCTATAAATTCCGAGTTCCGAGTTAAAAGTCGGAATTCTCAGTTAAAAGTCAGAATTGTCAGTTCAGTCAATTTTGAGTTAAAGGTCAGAATTCTGAGTGAAAAGTCGGAATTCTGAGTTAAAAGTCGGAGTTATGAGCCAAAAGTCAGAATTCTGAGTCAAAGGTCGGAACTCCAAGTCAAAAGTCGGAACTCCGAACCAAAATTATGAATGATCATCATCCAAATGAGCCGGAAAATAAATTTTTCATTCAACTAAGCCTGAAAAGTCATCAATGTAATGTGAGGCTAATTGTCGTCGTCAAACTTTATTTCATTCACTGCCCTTCCCGAATTTATTTGGGAATTGAAAAGCATGACGTGGAGTGCCGTACCTGATTTTTTGTTTTTTCTTGCAAAGGGGTGCGTTTCAAGCTTCGATCAGACCTCTGGCAATGTTTTTCCCCTCGCATGAGGGGGCAGAATCTGCCTTTTGTACAGCAGCCCCCATTTCAAGCTCAGATAACTCCAGACCACAATATATAACTCAGGAATTAACTCTTTTTTTCCTGCTGAAAGAAGACAGCCCATGTTAGCTTTTGTTACAGCTTCAGCTGTTGTTAAAGCGCTATATCAACCAATATTTATGTATTGCATTGCACATCTGCCCCCATTTCAAGCTCAGACAACTCCAGACCGATAAAATGTAGGAATTAACTATTTTTTTCTCATGAAAGAAGGGAATCTAAGGTTTCTCACACTGCATTGAATATTTACGTAGTCCTGGAATTTGAATGAAAAATGACAACAACCCTGGCACTGGACTGGGCGAATTTTTGCACATCGTCTGTTGATCAAAGAGAATAGAAAGGGGGTGGAGACAAAAAGCAAAGTGCTCTTTGGGGAGCATCGGGGTATACAAAGCTGCATGGCGCCCGTCGAGCAGAATTCATAAACACACTTTGCGCACAGGCGAGAATTCCTAATGAGTGAAGACCTCACAGGGGATGCGGAAGAGGGGTGGGGGGGGGGCGTTCGGGTTTGGAACAAAAAAACTTTCACATCGTATCAAGCATGTGCGCATCTTAGCACGCGTTGGGAGCAAAAATCCACCGTTCACACTTTTTGAAGGCACATGCGTGTGACCGGGGCAGTGCGGCAACCTTGCCAAGAGGGCCTTGGACAGCCAGGGTTGCCATGGTATCGCTCGCTCACAAACACACACAAGGATCTTGAAGGGGGGGAGCAGGGTGTGTCTGAAAAGAAATGGATTTCGCCTGTCACAATGATAGCTTAAGCCCCCATGTCTGGACAATATGGAGAAAAAAATAATCATAAGGAGATTGATCTCTTCATAAAAAGTCGTCCATCTGACTGACACGCCATTTCTGGCTGCAGAGATGATAGTTTGCTGATGATGCAGCTTTCAGTTATATTTTGGCTGTGCAGAAACTGATGTCCTTGCACAATGGGTTCTTCTTGCTATAGTTTAATAATAAATTGGGAATCACAGGTATGGAATAAAGTTACCCAAGGGGAAAAAAAATCACAGGCACAAAAAAATCCCCCTATTTTACCCAAATTGTGTCAGAAACCAATTATACTGCATAAAGAAAAAAATGACTGTATTTTCCGGCGTATACGGTGCACCCCACACATTCTGTCATGAAACCTATCTGACAACATGAGGATGGATCTGTGAAATTGTATCAGAAACAAATAGTACTTCATAAAGAAAAAAATAACACTTAAAGGACAACCGACACCTCCGGACAATTTGCGTCCATTATTTGTAAAATCACTTCAAATGACTTCCACTAAGCGCATTTTACAAAGATTCCACCGCATATAGCTATATTTTACATTTTAAGACTTGCGCTGAATATTCATGAAGTCTTGTTTTCAAGTGGATGATGATGTCCTAAGTGACGTCACGGAGGGAACGCCCCTGACCGAGAAAGCGACACACAATGCATTTTGGGTACTTTTTTTTTCATCTGAAAACACATTGTTGGTCGCGAAATTAGATGGAAAACTACATAAAAAGCGCAATGATGAATCGTTGTGAGTCGCAACGAATTGCTGTAACATGCATAAAGAAGGTGTAAGTTGACACAAATTCCCAACGGACAAATCAGACCATTTCCAACGGAGTTTGTGCGCCATCTTGTGCATTTTCTGGGCTCTACATTGGAGTCCAGACGGCTCGAATTGATACGGAAGGACTTCTTTAATCCATTGCAAACATCTATGTTTTCCTCTTCAGAATTATTTGAATCATATTCATAACTGGATGCGTAACAAGAAAGCATCTTCACCGAATCGGAACTCTCTGAAGTCATTGTTTTGATTCTGGAGCAAGGCAGTTTGTGAAGGAGTATCCTGGCGTGATGTCACGAACAAGGGGGCGGGACTTTCTAAATCTCCCCAGTTCTGAGCTCATTTTGTGGCAGTTTTGTGACACTTTAGGGTTTTTTTTTGTGTTTTTTTATTTTATTGGTGTTTTGCATTTGGCTAAAAATATCAGCCTGCATGTTTTGGGTATTTTAGATGCTGTAAAACGTTTTTCTGATGTCGATGAGGAAAGAGAAAAATGGTGTCGGTTGTCCTTTAAACTCAAAACTACCCTATTTTTTCGGTATATAAGGCGCACCCCCAATTAATGGTGTATTTTCCAACTTTTTCTATATACAAGTTGCACCGGACTATAAGGCGGTGCACCTTCCATGAATCAAAAAATGACTTACAAATATAATATAAATTGATAAACGTTTTTCCAAAAATAAGGCGCTACAGTAGAGGCTGGTTACGCACTAGTTGTGCTACAGGGGTGTGGGGGGAATGGAGTCGGTGGCTGCTGACATTAGTTGCGAGAACTGTTATGTCTGAATATTACTTAACATAAAATGTGCACCGGTGTATAAGGCGCAGGGTCATCTTTTGAAGAAAATCAAGGCTTTTGGGTGCGCCTTATACGGTGGTAGGGCCAAAACTACCAGCAAATTTTAGTTCGCTGACGAAGCCTCTTGGATAAGAAGCGAAACACCCGACACCTTTAAAGAAGTACAGATGACCGCTGAAGAAACCTTCTCATAGATAGAATACATGAAAAAGGATTGGGGGGGATATAAGATCTGCAAATCTTATCCCCGAATCATATCTTAGCCCCGAAAGGCAAATACTGCCCCCTCACGGAAGGGAAAAATATTGCCAGAGGACTGACCAGCCCTTCATCGGCACCCCTCGCAAGAAAAAAAAGGAAACCCGAATAAATTTGTGAATGGCTGTGAATGAGTTAACAGCATGGTAAATGAAGCAATTATCTGACAGGTTAAATGTGGTATACGGTGCAAAAGGGCGTCGTAGAAGGAGCAAAGACTGCGAAAAGGCAGGAGGGTGAGTGTCAAATTAACTATTGGTCAGGGGTCAGACGGACATTTAATCGAACCAATCAGATTCCTAATTACACAAGTGCTGCCAGAATGCGATGTAGAGCCTGCATGTGTGCGTGGAGCTGGCTAATATTGCGTGTAGAGGTCTTGTTGTAGCAAAATGAACATCTGGCCTCAATATTAGTTCCATGTGTGAACACACACACACACACACACATGCACACACACACACGCACACACACACACACACACACACGCACGCACGCACACACACACAAAGCCTGGGGTGAAGCGCTGCTGCCTTAGACACAAAGAAAGAGAGTGAGGCAGGCATGGGTACAAAAAGAAGAAAAAAAGTCGTACTAAAAGAACACATGTGCACTGTAGCTGATTGTAACAGTAATTGATGTAAACGCCTAAATTACAGCAAGGAGCTAAACTGACCACTGTGTTTCAGCGTTGCCACGGCAACTCGATGAAAAACACCTGGCCGGCGGTAACTGGCGGCCGGGGCGGAACATCTGCGTCATAGCGCCCGGCCCGATAGCCACGACGGAGGCCAGCAGCGACGTGACATGGGTGTTAGGCGCACGTCAAACTGGTTGGACTGCGCAACGCATATTGTGAGACGGGGAACCGCCGCGTTGTAATTAGACGCCGGTTCAGAAAACGTCTGGCTCCCAACAACTGCGGGTTCCCCGTCATAAATAAAAGCAGTCAAGAGAAATGCTAAGTTTAATTTGTTTCCCGAAAGTTGGGCTTCCCAGCAGCGCCGCAGTTAGCGGGGGAGTCGCTTAACAAAGAACCCAGAGCGGTGACGTAGGTAAAAAAGAAAACCTGTCGCGTAACTGGGAAATCATTGGAAGGCTAAGATGTAGCCGGTTATCATGATGCTCATGACCTAATCGTGATATTGAAGCAATGCTGCAATGAACAGAGGGTCCTCACTCAAGGACTTCCGTAGAACAATGTCTAAAACACAGGTGTCAAAGTCAAGGCCCGCGGGCCAAATCCGGCCCGCCACATCATTTTTTTCGGCCTGCGAAAGCAAATCAAACATGATGATTGCTAAAATCTGAGCCAAAATTTCATATTTTTGGATGTCAACCACAATAAAAGTCATTATTCTTGACTTCAGATTTGAAAACGATTTATTAATTAATTTGCTGTGTGCTCTATATGTAATATTTGAAGGGATTTAAACATTCTAATGGGTTCCCCAAATTCATAACGGCCCTCGAGAGGAAACCATAACTACAATGTGGCCCGCGGCAAAAAATGACTTTGACACCCCTGGTCTAAAACCTTCACGCAGGACCTCCCCTGAAAAAAAAAAAATCACCATAGCAACCAGCAAGGCAAATAAGAGGGGGAATAAAAAGAACCAAGACGGAGGTCCAGTGGGAGTTTTCAAGTCAATTTACAATGGACTTATCTATGCTGATAAAATAAAATGGCTGGTTGGCGTTTGTTTGAGACTTATTACAAAGCACTGATTCAATGATGAAGTTAATAACTGTGTCACTTTAGGATACGTCAAGGTTGGGACTTTTTTTAATTTAATTTTATTTTTTGTGGGATGCCGCTTGAATTTAGTGGACCTTAATCCATCACCATAGTCGTTGGCTACACATTAGCCTTTTCGAAAGTTAACTTGGCCTGGACCGCAAGTTTCCATAGTGTGTGTCCTAACATGTTCGCAGATTTTCTCAGGTAGCTTTTATGCCACGGTGATGACTGGCATAAGCACGGAATCAAGGCTAACCGCCAAACACAGACAGGACACACACTTTTCTTTCCTTTCGCGTGTTTATTTGAGTGTGTGTCCTGGGAAATGTGACCGCACTATGCTAACAAACAGAACAATCCGGCAAACGTACTGTACGTGTGCGTGTCAATAAAGATTGTCTTTTTGGATGACAACCAGTCTGACCCAAAATTAGCCAACAAATCCCACGCCATTTAGGACAACTATGTATGTTAAGTCAAAACACATGAAAGTGGAATTATCGTATTTTCCTGTGTATAAGGCGCAGGGTCATCTTTTGAAGAAAATCAAGGCTTTTGGGGTGCCGTATATACCGGAAAATACAGTACATGAAAGGATTGGGGGGAATTAAGATCTGAAAATACGCTAAGCAACGAGTCGCCGTATACGCAGGGTCATCTTCAAGAAAATGAAGGCTTTTGGGTGCGCCTTATACACCGGAAAATACAGTACAGTGATACATTGGCTTAGGAACTTAATTGGTTCTCAGACAGAGTGTGTAAGGCGAAAAGTGTGTACCCCAAAAATCATTTTCCCATAGGAAACCATTTAAATGAGAATAATCCGTTCCCAGGTCCCCATAAAACATAATTTTCTCCTTTCTAATTTTCTAAGCCTTAAAACTACACACAACATACATTATTTTATGTATAATAAATGTGCTATGGTATTATAATTAAAGAAATAAACTGTACTATATAATAAAGTCATTTTATTGACCTTTGTGATGGTCGATGGCTTGAAGGAATGGAGTGACTGCTTTCATCAGCATTAAACACCTGATGAGGAACGTTCTTCTTTCACCATCTTGAGGAATGATCCCTTGTAGGTGCTTTCTCTGCGATAATTTGACCTAGTTCCTCATCAATTGTGTTCTGTTTAGCTGGGTTGATAGCTTTTTGCATCACGTGTACAGATGGCTTGTGCGGGTTATTTGTGGAGCCTAATTGATGGGATATTTTAACCTACACACTGCCTTTGAACTATCAAAGTGGAAACTCTCTCACTGTCGTCTGCCTGTCTCTTTAAGGTTTAAACCACCTCCCCTCACTGCTGTGTTCTTGACCAATCACGTGGCTTTAACCGAAGACTGGGGGCGGGGAATAGAGGACAAAAACAGACGGCTGCCATTTTCTTGTTAGGAGAAGGGGCTCGTTTGCCAACGACACATGACTCATTGTGGCGCTCTGTGTGTATCCCGAAATACAGTTCGGATGCCAAGGTAAAATTTTCATAAATGTAACATTCGTAAATCGAAAAATTCGTAAGCCAAGGGGTTCGTAGACCGAGGTATCACTGTACTTGAATTACATATTTTCTCTTGCTTTGTATTTCATTGTGGGTGCTCGCCTGGGATTAGAAAAGTCAAGTGAATTTATAATTGACAGTTAGCGATGTACATTTTATACAGTTGTCGAAGATGCCACAAGATGGCGCCACAAAACGATCGATTTGGAAATCAGCGTTGTATGTTGGGAAGGAGCTCGGTTTAGCCTGTTTTGTTTCGCGGAGGTGGTTATCGGAGTCTTCTTTGAATATAATAAGCTAATTTATTTGAAAGAATACGATTGGAAGTAGAATTTCCGCGTTATTTGGGCGATGGGTTTGTCACATATTTTCAATTTAAATTAGCAACACCAAACCATTATGACATAACATGACGTAACCTGTGACTGTAAAATGTACTTCAGAGTTTTGAAAGACACTTTTAAATTAAATGTATTGATATTATTATTATTTATTATTATTATTATTATTATTATTATTATTACTCGATTAACAGCAATACATTTAAACGTCCACTATGGGTCAGTATTGCTTCAACTTCACTTTGTACGAGAAAACAAGTGCAACTTTATTGTCATTTTTAAAACAAAGTAAAGTTGCATCATTTGCAAGCTAAATCACTTTAGTTTTACCCTTAAAGGACAACCGACGTCTCCGGACAAGTTGTGTCCATAATTTGTAAAATGGCTTCAAATGACTTCTACTGAGCGTATTTTACAAAGATTCCACCGCATATAGCTATATTTTACGTTTTAAGACCCGCGCTGAATATTCAAGAAGTCTTGTTTGCGAGTTGATGACGATGCCCTAAGTGACGTCACGGAGGGAACGCCCCTGACCGAGAAAGCGACACACAATTCATTTTGGGTACTTTGGGTAGTTTACGTTGCATAAAAAGCCGCCAGAAGAGGTCGACCAAGCTCCATGGAAGGAATTTATCAGCCTGTGGAAACGGGCTGATTAATTAATCACAGGAGCTTGTATGCCATTTCTGCCTCTTTTTGGCTGATACATTTCCCCTCAATGTTGCCTCAAAATGGCACGGAATAAATTCTTTAATCGATTGCAAACATGTATGCTTTCCTTTTCAGAACTACAGTAAAGTCTCGTTATATCGATATCGGATATATCGATAGTCCCGGTTATATCGATACTATTTCTATGCACGCACGGAGAAAATTACATGCAAACAGGGTCGGATATATCGATAGTCCCGGTTATAGCGATATTTTTTCGGACTCCCTTGAATATCGATATAACGAGACTTTACTGTATTTGAATCATATTCATAACTGGATGTGTAACAAGAAAGCATATTCTCCAAATCTGAAGCCATTGTTTTGATTCACAAGCAATGCAAGACTTCTTGGCGTGACGTCACGAACTGGGGGCGGGACTTTCTGAAAATACCCAATTCGCAGCTCAATTTTTTGCAGATTTTGGACACTAAGTCATTTTTATTGGTGTTTTGCATTTGAATAAAAATATCACACTGTGTGTTTTGGGTATTTTATATGCTATAAAACATTTTTCTGATTGTCAGTTAGGAAACAAAAAAGTGACGTCGGTTGTCCTTTAAACTCGTGCACACGCAGACACACATAACACAGACAAGCATAAGCTCCGCAATTTCCTGTAGCGGATATAACGGGACGTTAAATTATCAGGATGGAAAATAACTTCCAATTCAAGCTTTAATTTCCTTACAAAACACACGCACTCAGATGGAATGCAAATGTCGGGGACTCAACGCAGATAATTAAGTACACAAGCCAAGGAGGGCTCAGTTGTACACACACATACACACAAACAGATTTATGCAAGACAGAAGAGGGGAAATAGAACGCAAAGTAATGAGAAGTTGATGTAAAATACAATTATGTGTGTGTGCGCGTGCACATTTTTAAACATAATTAGCTCTGTCAGGCATAAATGTAAACGAATAGAACTTTAATGAAACTTTGCACTGATATGACGAAAGCACACATTTATCTGACAACCCGTCCCGTCCTAGAACTTTGGAACCGTGCTGGATAAGAGTGAAACCCTGGGGCAGGGGTGTCAAAGTCATTTTTTTGCCGCGGGCCACATTGTAGTTATGGTTTCCTCTCTAGGGCCGTTATGAATTTGGGGAACCCATTAGAATGTTTAAATCCCTTCAAATATTACATATAGAGCACACAGCAAATTAATGAATAACTAATTTTCAAATCTGAAGTCAAGAATAATGACTTTTATTGTGGTTGACATCCAAAAATATGAAATTTTGGCTCAGATTTTAGCAATCATCATGGAATTTAACAAGTTTGATTTGCTTTCGTGGGCCGAAGAAAATGATGTCACGGGCCGGATTTGGCCCGCGGGCCTTGACTTTGACACCTGTGCCCTAGGGGGTGGAGGAGAATTGATCATTTTCATTTCTCACTTTAAGGACAACCGACACCATATTTTTGTTCCCTAACTAACATCGGAAAAACATTTTATAGCATCTAAAATACTCAAAACACGCAGGCTGATATTTTTTGTCAAATGCAAAACATCAATAAGACTGACTTAAAGTGTCCCAAAACTGCCACAAAATGAGCTCAGAACTGGGGAGAGTCAGAAAGTCGCACCCCCTTGTTCGTGACATCAATCCTTCACAAACTGATTTGCTCCAGAATCAAAACAATGGCATCAGAGAGTTCAGATTTGGAGAAGATGCTTTTTTGTTACTTATCCAGTTATGAATATGATTCAAATAGTTCTGAAGAGGAAAGCATAAATGTATGCAATGGATTAAAGAAGTCCTTACGTATCAATTCGAGCCGTCTGGACTCCAATGTAGCGGCCAGACAATGCACAACATGGCGCACAAGCTACTTTGGAAATGTGCTGATTTGTCCGCTGGGAATTTGTGTCAACTTACACCTTCTTTACACGTGTTACCGCAATTGGCTGCGACACACAACGATTCACTATCACGTTATTTATCTAGTTTTCCTTCTAAGTTCGTGATCAACACAGTGTTTTCAGACGAAAAAAAAATACCCAAAAGGCATTATGTGTCGCTTTCTCGGTCAGGGGCGTTCCAGATGTGACAAAACAAGATTTCATGAATATTCAGCACGAGTCTTAAAACGCAAGATATATGCGGAGGAATATTTGTCAAATACTATTGTCCAAATGTCATTTGAAGTGATTTTACAAATTATGGATGCAACTTATCCGGTGGTGTCGGTTGTCCTTTAACTACTCTTGAATCTTCAACGGGTTGCGACATTGACGTCGCGTCACTCTCTCTCTCCTGTTGCTGTTTGCTAGCATGTCAACCCCATAAAGGACAACACAAAATTGCTAGTTGTTGCGTTTTTTTTTACACAAAAGTAGCCATCTTTATTTTTTTATCTTGTCCAATGAGCACGTGATTGTTCACGAGATGCCAAATCTTGTCTCATGGAATCAGCCAAAGAAGAAGAAAGCCGCATTGGGAAGGAGAAAAGGTTAGCATCAGCGGTGTCACATATGGCGACGCAACAGGAGGCGCAACGTCTCAGCAATCGAATCTGACAATTGAACAAGACACCTTTTTTTTTCCTTTGCTGGACTTGCCTTTGTCGATTATTGATTTGGATGCGTCAGGTGAGTTGAGGGGATGGAAGAAAGAGGCGAGTCGATATGCTAGCTGGGGAATAAACACATGAAACACACATAAGGGGAGGGATGTAAAAAAATGGCTGCTGTTGCATGATGGATGGAATATTACTTGAGCTTCTAGTCCCTCCTTTGGTGTTTCCCTTGCTGCGAGGCTCCCCCTCCCGCAAAATATTAAACAATTCGACAGTAGCGCATGATAAAAAAAAAACTGATATTAACTCATTCACTGCTGCGATATGCAAAAATGTGTCCACTCCAGTGCCAGGGTTTGTGTCATTTTCACTTAAACTGCCGGACCCACAGAATATTAAGTTTTAGGACTACATCAACATTAAATACAATGTTAGAAACCTTAGACTTGTTTCTTTCATTAGTGAGAAAGAGTTAATTGCTAAGTTATATGGGTCTGGAGTTATCTGAGCTTGAAATTGGGGGCGGCTGTACTGAATACAATACAATAATAATTTCGATAGTGCGAATTTAGATAGCGCAAATGTAGGCTGAAAGGCAAATGCTGCCCCATTGTGGGAGGGAAAAACATTGCCAAAGGTCTGACCAGCGGTTTATCGGAACCCTCCACCCCCGCATGAAAAACCAAAACCCGATGGTTCTCAGACAGAGTGTGTAAGGCGAAAACTGTGTATCCCAAAAATCATTTTCCCATAGGAAACCATTAAAATAAGAATAATCCGTTCCCAGGTCCCTATTAAACATAATTTTCTACTTCCTAATTTTCTAAGCCTTAAAACTACACAAAATATACCTTTTTTATGGATAATAAATGTGCTATGGTATTATAATTAAAGAAATAAACTGTACTATATAATAAAGTCGTTTTATTTACCTTTGTGATTGTCGATGGCTTGATGGAATGTAGTGGCCGGTTTCCTCAGCATTAAACACTTAATGAGGAACGTAACCTACTTCTTTCACCATATTGAGGAATGATCCCTTGTAGGTGGTTTCTCTATGATAATTTTATCTAGTTCCTCATCAATTGTGTTCTGTTTAGCTGTATTGATAGCTTTTTGCATCAAGTGTACAGATGGCTTGTGAGGGTTGTTTGTGGAGTCTGATTGATGGGATATTTTAACCTTGCAGTCTACACTCTGCCTTTGAACTGTCAAAGTTGAAACTCTCTCACTGTCGTCTGCTTGTCTCTTTAATGTTTAAACCACCGCCCCTCACTGCTGCATTCTTGACTAATCATGTGGCTTTAACCGAAGACTGGGATTGGGGAATAGTGGACAAAAACAGTCGGCTGCCATTTTGTTGTTAGAAGAACGGGCTCGTTCGTGAACGACACATCACTCATTGAGGCAGCTCTGTGTGTATCCCAAAAAAGTTTGTATGCCAAGGTAAAATTTTCATAAATTTAACGTTCGTAAACTGAGAAGTTTGTAAGCCAAGGGGTTTGTAAACCGAGGTATCACTGTATGTGGATTGGCTGTGCATCTAGTCAGGCCCGCCCAGCATCCCCTGAGTTTTATCATGTGGGTTAATATTATATAATAATAACACAGTTAATTTACAAACGCCTTTCAAAGCACCTAAGGACACTTTCCAATCAAATCAAACTGCGGATTTTCATCTATCGCGGTAGGTCCCGGTCCCCATTAACAGCGAAAAACGAGGGATTACTGCACTTTGTTTCTAAGTTGGGTATCGCCATGGTGATTCATTTTGAGGGAGGTTTGAGAGGAGACAAAAAAAACAAATCAAATGATGCAATATTCATGCCAGTCATTCGCCCTGCCCGTCGACGATGAGTCAAAATGATGAGTCAAATGCAACTTTGCAGGCATGTGTATGTGGCGTAAAGTGGATTTCAATGTGTGTGTGTGTGTGTGTCATGGAAACGCAGGGTAAATATTGCATTGAAGATAAACCAATAAACTATGATCGCTTGCGGGCAAAATTTACAGCAATTGCTCATGTTTGTACAGTGTTTGTGCTTGCCAACTTATCGCACAGAAAGACAAGATATAGTCGCACCCTGTGTTTATGTTTCTACCCTTATAACGTTTACGTTACAACAAACACCTTTATATAATCATATTTGTGATTACGACCTTGTGTTTTTTTCCTCACATAAATCGGGAAAAAGGCCTTCGTCACGACATAGTGTGGGAAGCTAGCTGCCACTAGAACGTTACTAGTGAACAAAATGCGAATTCCCCTCCGTTGCTTAGCGACGCTACAGATCGACACGTACACTGTTGCACTTTTGGAGCTCTAAACCACGCGTGGTAGCAAACGGAACCCGAGCTCGCTGCCTGCAAAGAATAAAATTGTTTTCTCACTTTTGAAAGGGAGTCTCCTACGAATTGGCAAAGTCGACGATTTCGATGATCATCCGCGCTGGCCGCAAAAATTATAGAAGAGTCGGCAGCCAAGAGATTGAAAAGCTGATTTGTCAACGACTTCGGGGCGCGGCACATCCGAAAGTGATTGACGGTTGGCTTCGTCTTCTGCAACGCTGCCAGTTGCATACGCCGTATAACATTTGCTGATGTTGTGTTTTCACAGACGGGCTATAGGAACACTGGAGTTGTTTATTTCACATCTTCTCAACTCCGTATTTGTAATTGACATGTTTAGACTGGATCACATGTACATGTTTTTGCATCTATAAATGTTCATATTGTGTTATATGTACACCCGTAGCTGGTGGCCATTTTATTGGACATGGTTACAAGTAACTAGCGTGTCAACGTACAATGTTTAAAGGACAACCGACACAAACGACACCATTTTTTTCCTAACTGACATCATTTTCGCATCGAAAATACCCAAAACACGCAGGTTGATATTTTTAGTCAAATGCAAAAAAACAATAAGAATGAGTTAAAGTGTGTCAAAACTACTTCAAAATGACCCCGGAAATGGCGAGTTTCAGAAGGTACCGCCCCCTTGTTCGTGACGTCACGCCAGAATGTCTTGCCTTGCTCTCAAATCAAAACAATGGCTTCAGATTTGGAGAAGATGCTTTCTTGTTACCCATCCAGTTATGAATATGATTCAAATACTTCTGAAGAGGAAAGCATACATTTTTGCAATCGATTAAAGAAGTCCTTCCGTGTAATTCAAGCCGTCACTCCAATATAGCGTCCCAGAAAATGCACAACATGGCGCCCATGCTCCGTTGGAAATGGGCTGATTTGTCTGCTGGGACTTTGTGTCAACTAGTATCAAATAGTAGTCTTGGTGCAACACACAACGATTCACCATCACATTATTTACGTGTTTTCCTTCTAAATTCGCCATCAACACGGATCAACACGAAGTTTTCAGACCAAACAAAGTACCCAAAATGCATTGTGTGTCGCTTTCTCGGTCAGGGGTGTTCCAGGCGTGACGTCATGTCAGGAATCGTCATCAACTCGAAAACAAGACTTCCTGAATATTCAGCGCGAGTCTTAAAATGTAAAATATAGCTATATGTGGTGGAATCTGTAAAATGCGCTCAGTAGAAGTAATTTGACAAATTATGGACACAACTTGTCCGGAGGCGTCGGTTGTCCTTTAAGGTGTCCCACGAGGTTCGTCTATAGCAGGGGTGTCCAAAGTCGGTCCTCGAGGGCAGCTGTCCTGCCTGTTTTCCAGCTCTCCCAGGAGCAAGACACCTGATTCAAATGATCAGCTCATCAGCCAGCACTGAAGCAGCATCAAAATTGTCCTGATGATTTGAATCAGGTGCGTTGCTCCCCGGAGAGCTGGAAAACAGGCAGGACGGCGGCCCTCGAGGACCGACTTTGGACACCCCTGGTCTATAGTCTGTGTTTCATGAAAATAGGTTGCACACCAGGGGGAACAGGCGTGAAATGCGATTTGTATTTTTGGCTAGCAATGGTGTAAAAAAGGCTGTGCCTCATACTGAGCGCTTTCTATTATTAGATCTCCATATTAAATGTCACAGTTGATTTGTATTTAATAATATATTTAACAATGGGTAGATTTTCCGCCTGAGTGGCCTAATTCATTCCAGGCTCAAACTGTCACCACACAATATTCGAAGATGTTTAAATCGACTTCTTCTTTTTTAACACGGGTAATCCAAATGCGATAAAATGTAAACGCAGTCAGCTGGGAGAGGCTCCAGTTAACCGGCGACACGAAGGAAGACATAGTTTCATGTTTGCCTTCTGTCACTAAGTATGCAAATGATTTGTAAGTACAACCAGACACTTCCTCGTGCAATTAGCTCCGTTTCCTGTTCTTTGGCTTCCATCAAACAAAAGCTCACGGCGGCCGATTTCACACGACTGTGAACCGGTTTCAACGTTTGAGACACGTTTCTGCACACTGAACTCCAAATCGGAGCACTTTGATGATGGTTCCACTGCGATCAACATAGAAACGGGATCACTGAGTTCACCCTGAATGGGTTAATTTTTTTCTCTTAACGACTTGCCTCGTTGCTTCTCATCTAAATGTCCTTTCCTTTTCTTTATGCCCCACCCGAGAAAATGAGTAAACCTCCCTGCCGACACACCCAGCCTGTCTGCCAAGTGGTTGCAAACAGACACAAAATATGTGTGGGCTTGCGCTGTTTTAATGTGATCATAGCCAATAAGCTCGGAGACTGCCCATAGACCACAATCTCACAACTGCCACTCAATGACATCACTGGTGAATTAAGAGCGAAAGGAGTGGAACTTGACGGGCGGGTTGCCATGGGAACTGTCAAAGTTTGCCTCCACGTCGTCACGAAGGCGACTAACTACGTGGCATTGTCCGCTTGGTGATGATGTTGTTCTAAGTCCTGAGTAAAACTGATGAAAGGAGGTAGATGTTCCTTCTTTGGATAAGGAAGCGTATGAGGTCACTCTCACAAAGTTTAAGATTATAAATGTATGTGTAATATGTGTTTTTATGTCTTGTTTATGTGTTATGTTATGTTTATTCGCAAATGTATTTGAATGTAAATAAAATATTAATGAAGATAGGATAAGACACTGTCAGAGATATGACAGTCAGACACTGTGGACAGAGACTGGGAACCAGAAAGATGGTCCCTACTGCCGGCAGGAAACATAGTCATCCATGACATAATGTCTGAATTCTGTGTCCCTCTGCCAAGCTATTTATTGAGAGTACATGCAAATTAAAGTGATACACAAAACATAGTTTTCTTAATTATAATACCACACCTCTGGACGTTGTGAGCAGCAACAGCTATAAGCAATAAAACATTGTGTTTCCCATGAACTGATAAGTTTCTAATCTGGCGAATGACCTCTTCCTGTGATAAGGAGTTTGAAGTTCTAAATTACTTCTGTGATAAGGAGTTTCCCAAGTCCTAAATTAGTCCTGTGAAGCTGGCCGTTTAACTTGCTTAGTTGGTTGACCTGATTGACCCCTGGTTGTCTGTGCTTCAATTGTGTAGTGAGTCACAAGTGTTGACTAAGCAGACATCAGCATGACACTTTTAAATATGATAACTTCTTATTAGCTATCAGACACAACCCACAATATATATTGAAAACCTAGCTCGTGAGCTAGCTAGCTAGACAGCTAGATATATAGACAGCTAGGTAGCTAGCTAGATAGACAGGTAGCTATAGAGACAGCTCGGTAGCTACACAGCTAGCTAGATAGATAATAAAGGTAATGAGAGGGGCAAAAAAAGTGGAAGGGTATAATAAGAATGACATTTTGACATGATTGACAGGTGTAAGGTATGTAAAAGAGGTACTGTATTTTCCAGTACGTCTGTGTAAGCTCTCAGTCGTACAGGAGTGGTCAATCGATGAGAAGGTTTCTTCAGCCGTCATCTGTACAAAAGTGAAGGTTTCGGACGTTTCGCCTCCTATCCAAGAGGCTTCGTCAGCAAACTAAAGTCTGACTGGTCGTATCGGCCCTATTTGTCCGGCGCCACCATGTCTGGACATTAGGGATATATAAATAGGGCCGATACGACCAGTCAGACTTTAGTTCGCTGACGAAGCCTCTTGGATAGGAGGCGAAACGTCCGAAACCTTCACTTTTGTACAGATGACGGCTGAAGAAACCTTCTCATCGATGTATTTTCCAGTGTATAAGGCGCACCGGAGTATAAGTCCCGAGTGAAACTGATGAAAGGAGGTAGATGTTAGTTATAACACCTGCCCCGGGCGTCCGGGCAGGTGTTATTTCAGACACTGTTTATACACAGGAAAATACGTTAAATGGTTTATGCTTCTGTGTGTTATGTGTACATGTTCCATCATACCCGCAGCAGCGACTGGGACTCCTCTTTAGCAGCTCCTCCTTTCCCTTCATGAACTCCTGCGCTCCCTCCTCCGCTTGTGTATTGCTGGGATGTCATGTGGCTCATTTTCTCCCCTCCGCTGGGCGCGGCACCGCCGCCGCCCGGGCGTCCCCTTCCGCCGTACAGCTTAGCGTCTCCCAAAAACGACTTGGTATCTCCAAGGTAGACCATGCTGGGCGAGGCCACGCCGCCGGCGTGCTTCTGCTGCGAGGACTCGTGGTTGGCGGAAATGAAGGCCACGGACAGAGGGGAAGGGAAGAGGGAGGGGTCAGGTCCCATGCGCTCCTTGGGGACCCACAGAAGACCGTGGGCCTGCTCACCGCCTCTCGTCTCAGCGAGGACCCAGCCTTTCTCGCGCTCCCTCTCCTTCTCCTCGCCGCCCTCACTCTTGACCATTTCCTCACGGCCCCCCTCGGCCAGGCGTCCCTCGGGTGGCGCCAGGGAGTAGAGGAGCCGAAGATCGCCCTTACTCTCCTCCTTGATCGCCAAGGTGGAGGGCGCCGAGCAGCCGTTGGATGACGGCGTCAGGGCCGGTGTCAGCGCGGCAACCGACAGAGAGGCGTCGTGACAGTGGGCCGAGTTGAAATGGTCGAGGAGCGCTGACGAATCGGGCGCCGTGAACTCGCAGTGGCGACAGCGGCAGCACGCGTGGACACGCCTGCGCAAAAACAATAGAAGAAAAAAAAACAATATTTCAATTAATATAATTTTTGGTGTCGTTTGGATAAGATACTGATAATTCATCAATAAAGGCAAGCTGTTCCATACCAATCCCAGTCAAAGTAAACACCTAACAAATCGATAATCGTTTTTGTATTTGTAATTACTCTAAGTCATTGGCTGCCAAAAAAAGCATGACGTGGAGTGCTATTCCCGAATTTGTTCGGGTTTTGTTTTTTTTCATGTTTGGGTGCCGATAAAGCGCTGGTCAGACCTCTGGCAATGTTTTTCCCTTCCACAAGGGGGCATCATTTGCTTTTTCCTCCATGTTAGCACTTTGTTACAGCTTCAGCTGTTAAAGAGTGCTATAAAAATCAATATGAATTGTATTGGCGCCCCAATTCAAAATCAGATAACTCCAGATCCATATAACTTAGGAATTAACTTTTTTTCTGATGAAAGATGGGAGTCTATGGTTTCTTACGCTGCATTGAATGTTTATGTAGTCCTAAAACTCAATATTCTGTGGGTCCTGCAAATTGAGTAAAGATTGCCTCCAGAATGTCCTACGAGCCTAACGCTAAAATATAATGAAAAACACCACTGACATGCTCTGAGTTAGCATTGAAGTTGTGATTTTAGGAACATTTTCAGCTGTGGCTATTTGAACACAAGTCACATTAAATTTCTTGACTTCATTCAAAAGCACTTCAGACGCATCCGACACGACAACACGAATTGACCTGTAGTGTCTGAAGATCTCCTCCTCCACTTCGGTGATGAAGTGACACTTAGTGCAAGAATACTCCTGGCCTGCTTCCTTGTCCGGCCCGCTGCCGCCACCGCCGTCTTGTTCCTCGGCCTTAACGTGCGCCGGCGCCCCCTTCAGGTTGATCAGGCTGTGGCAGCCATCATAGTGCTGCAGCAGTACGTCAATGTCGGCGGTGGCGAAGGCGCACTGGTCGCACAGGTGGGTGACACCTGAGGACGCACAGGATTATTTTTTATAGTTTTCGCTACATCGGATTTCGCTGATCACTCTTGCAGCCGTTCATATCTACATTGTAAAAGATGACGTAGCATATTTATATTTTCTTATTCATGCCGAAAGTATCCTTGATTTAATATTCCTCTTTCCATCAGCACATTTATCATTTTCTATATATCGTAGTGGGTATAACGCTCCACTGTGGGTGCGAAGAATTTATGATCCAAATCCTTATCTACAAACTGCCAATACACAAATCTCCATTCTCAACCTTTAATAATAATAATAATAATAATAATAATAATAATAATTGGATTTGCCTTTATTAGTCTCACAGTGGAGAAATTATAATAATAATATTGGCCTTAATAATAATCATCATAGTGGAGAAATAATAATAATAATAATAATAATAATAATAATCCATGTCATTTATAAGCGCCTTTCAAAAGTCTGAAGGTCACTTTTCAGTCACAGGATAAGTTTTTCTGTGGGTGAGCAGCGGCAGCCACACGCGCCAACCCGGAAGTAACTCAAATAGATTGAAAGCTAGCTAGCCAGGTAATAGTAACAATAATACATTATATTTATAAGCACCTTTAAAAACTCTCAAGGACTATCATATAGATAGAAAGCGAGCTAGCTAGCTAATAAACAGCTAATAGATAGCTAGCCAGATTGCTAGCCAGCCAGACAGCTAATAGATAGCCAGCCAGATAGCTAATAGATAGCCAATCGATAGCCAGCTAGAAAGCTAGCCAGCTAGATAGACATATAGCTAATAGCTAGCTAGCATATCATGTCGTGTCTTCTCATCATAACTGTGACTGAGCTTGAGAAGGAAATAAACCTCCTTCTTGTACCTTCAACAACATACTAGCGTTTGGATTTTACTTTGTAAGAACGGCAAGGGTGAGTCAAATGAATTACCTTGTGAGGCAACAGGGTGTGAGGGATGAATCGTCGAAGCTGACGTCACACTGGGGTCGCTTCTGGGAGGTGTGGAGCCGCCCGTTTCCTGCAGTTTGGTGGACGCGGGGAATTTGCCGCAACATTTTGGACAGGTGGGTTTCCGGCATGCAAAGGGGTGCGATACCTATTGAGGGAGGAAAGAAAAAAAAGGACGATACGAGCTCCATTAAAGGACAAACGACACCTTCGGACAAGTTGCATCCATAATTTGTAAAATCACTTCAAATGACTTCTACTGAGCGCATTTTACAAAGATTCCACTGCATATAGCTATATTTTACATTTCAAGACTCGCACTGAATATTCATTAAGTCTTGTTTTCGAGTTGATGACGATGCCTTAAGTGACATCACGGAGGGAACGCCCCTGACCAAGAAAGCGACACAAAATGCATTTGGAAGGAAAACTACATAAATAACGCAAAACTACATAAATAACGCAATGGTGAATTGTTGTGTGTCGCAGCCAATTGCAGTAACACGCATAAAGAAGGTGTAAGTTGACACAAATTCCAAGCGGACAAATCAGCCCATTTCCAATGGAGCTTGTGCGCCATCTTGTACATTTTCTGGGCGCTACATTGGAATCCAGACGGCTCAAATTGATACGAAAGGACTTCTTTAATCGATTTCATATTCATAACTGGATGAGTAACAAGAAAGCATCTCCGAATCGGAACTCTCCGAAGCCATTGTTTTGATTCCGGAACAAGGCAGTTTATGAAGGAGTATCCTGGCGTGACGTCCCGAACAAGATGGCGGGACTTTCTAAATCTCCTCAGTTCCGAGCTCATTTTGTGGCAGTTTTGGGACACTAAGTCATTTGTATTTGTGTTTCGCATTTGACTAAAAATATCAGCCTGCATGTTTTGGGTATTTTAGATGCTATAAAATCTTTTTCTGATGTCAGTTAGGAAACAAAAAAAATGGTGTCGGTTGTCCTTTAAGGGTGTAAAACCCCCTGATGGGTTGTTTTTTCATCCAGGTAGGGGGGACTCAAAGACCTCACAGGGATATGTGCATCATTATCCTAATGATACCAAACCAAACGTTGGATTCAAAGAAACATGAAGGCGTGCATTTAACTTGTCAACTGGTGGTTCAGCGACACCCATTGAGGTGATTTTTTTACTGCTGAGGTCCGCCCTCATAATCCGAAGGAAAAATGGTTAGCAAGCGCAGCTATCATTGTTTTTTTTTTTAGCATTCTATCCTTCATATGGATATTGTGCTGAGAGAAGTCCGAGATGGCGCCTGAGTAGTTTGTTTTTGTGCTGTTTTTATGTTTTCTTTCCACACTGAGTTGTTGTGCGTCGTGCGGAACCGATACGGATTGTTTTTCAGTATTTTTGGTCACGACATTCATCAAGGAGGAGACTCTGCAGAGCACTTGCAAATTTTTGCCAGTACAAATATGCCAGCACTGTTTTTGATTAGGGAGGAATGTTAGTGCCATTTGACTGTCATCGCCGGACAGCTCTGGGCGGTTGTGCTATTTTTGCGTCTGTAATGGGCAAACAGTGTCGCTTTGTTCAGCGGAAAGGTCGGTTCTGTGGAACTACCGCGGCTCGGAATAGAAGCGGATTTACATTGGATAGGAGATGTGAGACAGTCTCTTTTCGTCAATGGATGCTACAGCTTTGTGTTGCTTTCAACATTTAGCTTGTAGCAGATGTGCACATGCCACCAAGACGTCCCTGATCCACTGGTGAAAAGGAAGCTTTTATCCTCTCCTCTTTCATCTAGAACTGCTTTATACAACAAACACAACAGAGGGTGCAGAAAGTGCTTAAGATTGTATGACACTGTGTGTATTTTGTGTTGTGCCACATTATTTGTTATTTAGTTTTTTTGTTGATGTTTTGACTTCAAGATGCCACCGCGAGAGTGGCTGACTTGATAGGAGGTCTTGTATTTTGATTTTCTACTTCTTCCTTTCCTCTTCTTTTCATCACTTTGCTGCTGTGAAATGTATATTTCTCAACTGAGAGACTAATAAAGGCTAATCCAATCAAATACGAGCCTCACCAATTTTTTTTCATATATTTTTTTTTGCAAATTATTTGGCAAACCCTATCGTTACCCCTGGGGGACCTCCTCCTCCAGTTTGAGAACCAATGAAATCAAAGACTCACCTCCCCCAGGTGCTTGTGCGGCTGACAGAGGCCACGCGGACAGTACATGCAGTGCTGGATGCAGCATCGGTGGATGGAGTGATTGTGCTGGTAATGCAGCAGCAAGGGAGCAACCACGATCACGTCGGCGGCGTGCGCCATGGAGTAGCGGAAGTCGCACAGCTGGCAGTTGTAGCTGGTGACCACGGCATCGGCATCACCGCTGTTCGGGTCGCCTGGGAATCACGACAGATGTGGTGTCAGGCAAGAAAAGGTCATCAAGTTGGCAGGGTGAGAGCATTGGGATGTTTGTCTGGCTTTTTTTTCAAGGCATGATGCTGACTGCAGAACACCAAGACAGATGGGTTTCATTATTCGAACATTGATTCCCCTTGAGTTGATGCAGGAACTCGCTTAATTTCCACTTCAATCAAGTATTGAACACTGACTGGCCGGGCAGTTCATGAAGTTTCATGTCACTTAACTGGATTCACTGCAATTCCCAAATTTATTTGTGAATTGAAAAGTGTCACGTGGAGCGCCATTCCTAAATTTGGGTTTTCTTTCGGGGGTGCAGATAAAGCGCTGGTCGGACCTCTGGTAGTTTTTTTTCCTTCTACTTTTGCCAGTGTCAGTGCTTTGGTACAGCTTCAGCTATTGTTAAAGCGCTATATAAATCAATGTTTTGTATTGCCGCTTCCATTTCAAGCTCAGATAAATCCAGATGCATATAATTTAGGAATTAACTTTTTTTTTCATGAAAGAAGGGAGTCTACGGTTTGTTACGCTGCATTGAATGTTTATGTAGTCCTAAAACACAATATTCTGTGGGTCCTGCAAATTGAGTGAAAATTGTATTCTGAGGCTAGTCGTAGTTCGGTCACTTTGCAAATCGGGGCGAATGACATTGTTATAATATATAATCAACTTTAAAATTATTCTTTATACATTTACATTGTGGGACGAATAATGGTATTCTGATCCATATCCTAGCCCCCCCACCCCCATACCTATCTGACCTTCAAATTTCTATTCCCTCTGGTTCCCTCAGTTCCTCTTCCCCCCCCGTCTCAGCACGATGGGTGACAGAACTCACTTCCTCCCAACAGTCCTAAAACTAAACATTTTGTGGTTCCTGCAATTGGAGTGAAAATGACAAAAACCTGGAGTGGACACATTTTTGCACATCGTCCGGGGAGTGAATGAGTTAAATTACCTTGATTGGCACCGGATGACAGATCCTTGCGACTCTTGGACAAAATATGGTCTCGTTCGCTTTCCCTTCTGGGGTCATTAGGACTCGCCATGTTCATCTTGTGCCGCTGCTCATGGTGCTCTAAAAGCTTGGCCGAGCCCCCGGACCACTCGCAGCTCCAGCTGCAGAACTTGCACCAGTAGTACGCCCGCGACCCCTCCGCAGGCCAGCCCAACGAATCCGGCCGGATGGGGATGGAATACCCTACCAGGGAGTCATCCTCTGCTCTGACCGCCACTCGCTCCGCCCCGTCCAGTATCGGCGTCCTCCCTTTGCTCTGGCTGTCGTTGTTCAGAAGGGGCGTGGCCAGTGAGGTCTTGGCTTTGTTGGGATGAGAGGACAGGAAGTGCTGCTCCAGTTCCATTGAATTGCTGCCCATGTAGGTGAAGTTGCAGAATTTGCAACGAAAGTACTTTGTGTTGCCCTGGCAATCGGAGGTTTTACGGCCGATTCCGATCAGCGTGCCACCCAACGTCACCTGTTGAATGCAAATATTTCTTTCAGTATTTCTTTCCGCCTGTAAAGTGTCCTTGAGAGTTTTGAAAGGCTGATAAATGAAATGCAGGGATGCATCTGGGAAATTTAAAAATGGGGGCCCCTTGTGTCTGAAATGGGGGCCCAAATTCTAAAAAATGATGGGGCCGGATTTAACTAGATTGCCGAAATATTCAAAACTAAAAAAAACAACAACAAAACATTTGACTAAAATCTATTTTTCTAATATATCAACAATTTTAATTCAAGTCAAATAATTTATTGATACATAAAATAAACATTGTTTTTATATTTTATTTAGTTACACAATCAAACTGGAAATGTATTATTACTACAGACACTCCCCAACTTACGAACAAAATACGTTCTGAGTGGTCGTTCGTAAGATGAATTTGTTCGTAAGTTGCTTTAGTGTTATATTTTAGATGGAATGTATGTTTAAGGCTAGTAATATAAGTATGTTTACGCCTTGTATAAGTAACCTGTGTTGGTTTGTACTGAAAAATAAACAATTCATAAAATATATGGTCTAAAGATATGTACCTGTACAACTGGAGAGAATATTACATATGTGACTACAACAATGTTCTTATGTCCCATTCGTCTGGGTAAGCTCTCAGTTGTACAGGGTTGGTCCATCGATGAAAAGGTTTCTTCAGCCGTCATCTGTACTTCTTTAAAGGTGGTTTCGGCCGTATATATATATAAAATATAACACTAAAGCAACTTACGAACAAATTCATCTTACGAACGACCACTCAGAACGTATTTTGTTCGTAAGTTGGGGAGTGTCTGTAGTAATAATACATTTCCAGATTGATTGTGTAACTAAATATATATATATATATATATATATATATATATATATATATATATATATATATATATATATATATATATATATATACACAGTAAAGTCTCGTTATATCGATATTCAAGGGAGTCCGAAAAAATATCGATATAACCGGGACTATCGATATATCCGACCCTATTTGCATGTAATTTTCTCCGTGCGTGCATAGAAATAGTATCGATATAACCGGGACTATCGATATATCCGATATCGATATAACGAGACTTTACTGGATATATCTCCCTCTAATGTCCCATTGTTTGTAACGTGGATGTTCCTAAGTAGGGAAGCGTCTGTACATAAATTCAATTCACCATAAGAAACCTTAGACTCTCTTCTTTCATCAGAAAAAAAAAAATAATTCCAAAGTTATATTGTTCTGGAGTGAAATTTGATGGCGGGTGCCCAAAATAGAATATTACCGTTGTTCGTAAGTCAAATGTTCGTAAGTAGGGGAGTGTCTGTATTATGTGTTCAGCACTGCCAAATCGCGATCAGCAATTTCAATGCTTTTCATGGGTAAAGAAACAACACAGTTGAGTTGGTGGTGTAACGATGGTATTTGCAGTTCTTTGGCCTCTTTTGTTCCACCCTCGCCATGATATGGATTGCCACTTCCTCCCAGGTGAAATCGGCGTGACAGAGATTTGATGTGACAGTGCTACTAGAGGATGCGTGTGATGATCGAAACACAAAGAAAAAGGCCTCTTAGCACTCGAGTGCGTCGGTTCGCTATGCACGTGCGGCAATTTAATGCTGCTTCAACTTCAACTAAGCAAACTCCTCACATGTATTCGGGGTGTGGGGGGGGGTGTTTCCACGGGATGAGGCAAAGAAACCTGACGCACATGTGTTTTTTATTAGGCTGGCCCCGTAGACTGTAGGTGATTATAACGTGCTGCTGCTGGCTAGTTCGGGAGCGCAAGGGCTTACAATGACATTACAACCGTACGGCGTGGATTTATCGGCGAGCAGATCTGCGGTCTCATGTGGACAGTCGGCGGTCCAGCGCCGGCAGTTTGTCAATGCAAAAGAAATCTTTTTTGGGGGGGAAGTCCAGATGTGGCTGGTCGAATTTTGAATTTAAAACCAATAATAATAATAATAATAATAATAATGAAAAAAATACATTTCATTTCTAAGCGCCATTCAAAACTCTCAAGGTCACTTTATAGTCACAGGATAAAGTTTTTCTGTGGGTGAGCAGCGGCAGCCACACGCGCCAGCGTTCACTCAACCCGAAAGTAACTCAAATAGATATAAAGCTAGCTAGCTAATAGATAGCCAATGGAGCTTGTGTGCCATCTTGTGCATCTTCTGGCCGCTACATTGGAGTCCAGGCGGCTCAAATTGATACGGAAGGACTTCTTTAATTGATTGCAAACATTTATGCTTTCCTCTTCAGAACTTTTTGAATCATATTCATAACTGAATGAGTAACAAGATAGCATCTTCTCCGAATCTGAACTCTCTGAAGCCATTGTTTTGATTCTGGAGCAAGGCAGTTTGTGAAGGAGTATCCTGGCGTGACAAGTGGGCGGGACTATCTGAATCTGGCCAGTTTCAACTTCACTTTGTGGCAGTTTTGGGACACTATACGCCGTTTTTATTGGCGTTTTGCATTTGACAAAAAA
The DNA here is from genome assembly GCF_051943395.1 of Hippocampus bargibanti. NCBI lineage: Eukaryota > Metazoa > Chordata > Actinopteri > Syngnathiformes > Syngnathidae > Hippocampus > Hippocampus bargibanti. The sequence goes on along the minus strand of NC_142753.1, from coordinate 3,537,722 downwards.
AATATCAGCTTGTGTGTTTTGGGTATTTTAGATGCTATAAAACGTTTTTCTGAAACAAAAAATGGTGTTGGTTGTCCTTTAAAGTTTAGCAACAGATTTAAAGAAAAAAAGGCTAAACTGTGTTGCATGTGTGAAGGCTGCAGTGTTGCAAAGTAACTCTTCATCTTGACATTTTTCCTCCTTTTGCTATCACCCCCCACCATCACCTCGCTAAAATCGCACAGGCTCACCGGGAATCCCATCTTAGGTAAATGACAGCATGGAACTTTCCAAACACGTGCGGGGGGAAAGAGAGTGAGAAAGAAAGAACGAAGGGATAAGAGAAGAAAGACTCCTTTCATTGCCTTTTTTTCCTCATCTGGTGAAATCTTTGAAGGCAAAACTCGACCGTTTAGGTACAGTTAACGCTCACTTCCCGTTCAAGATCGGCGGCGTTCAAAACGGATGGATGGAAAGATATTTGATTTGCAGAAGGTGGCGATTGCTAATTCGGATTCCTATCAAATTTGTGCGGGAAGTCGTAAGTCAACGTAAAAGCTGAGGATTGATTCAATGTCACCGATGCTTCTCACCTGGATGTCATAAGTGCCGTTCATCATCACTGTCCTTTGTTGCTGATGGTGCAACTCCAGCCTGCTCACCACAGACTCTTTGGTTTGGTTCCTATGCCCTTCTCCGACCTGCATTACTGACACACAAAAGACGGATGTTAATAATAATAATAATAATAATAATAATAATAATAATAATAATAATAATAATAATAATAATAATAATAATGTCAGAAAGCGGTTAGATGGTGTTTCACGTTAAATGTCATACCACACTTGTTTTTTTTCTTTTGTACAAGCAACTTCACATTGTATTGCAACCGTTCTGTCATATACTACAAAGGTTGCAGGTTCAACGACACACAAGTAGAAAAATACTGCACATTTGAGGTTTGTACTGAGTGAGTTACTTTCAGAAAAACCTTACACCAAATTTCCCAAAACAATAATACAAACTCTGAAAAATATCATTCATGCAATTTCAGAAGATTTACAAAAATAAAGATTTTAACTCATTCACTACCAGACACACCTGTGCCAGTATTTTTGTCATTTTCATTCGAATTGCAGGACCCACAGAATATTGAGTTTTAGGACTACAGATGGTCCCCAACTTATGAACATGATATCCTACATCGTATCCCCAACTTATGAACATGATATCCATATCCTATCTATGGTATCCATGATATGAACATGATCCTAACAGTTGTTCATAAGGTGAATTCGTTCATAAGTTGCTTCAGTGCTATATTTTGTATGGGATCTATGTTTAAGGTTCGTATATGTACCTGTATTGGTTTATACTGAAAAACATTTAATAAAATATATCCTCTATAAAGATATTTACATGTCCAACTGGAGAGAATACTACGTATGTTGCTACGAAAATGTTCGTATGTACCGTTGTTTGTAAGTTGAATGTTCGTAAGTCGGAAAGGGTCTGTAAATTCAGGGTCTGACCAGCACTTTATTGGTACCCAAGCATGAAAACCCAAAACCCAAACAAGTTCGGGAATGGCGCTCTACGTCATATTTTCAATTCCCAAATAAATCCAGGAATGGCAGTGAATGAGTTAGTAAGCAATACACATTCTCATTATCTGGTGCAAAATTTCCCACATTTGTCACGGGTGAACATTTGTTTTTCTTTTTTGAGAAAGAATCTACAACGCTAGGACCGACGAGAAAAGACAAAATAGAAATCCTGCCCTGAACGCTTGCGAAATTGTGTGACGGGTGGGAAGGGGTGTGAGCCGGCTCGCTAGCTTTTAGCTAACGATCTGGTTAGCTGGCTGTTGGCTAGCTGCCTGGCTATCTATTAGCTATCGAATAGCTAGCTAGCTTTCGATCTATTTGAATTATTCCAGGTTGAGTGAATGCTGGCGCGTGTGACTGCCGCTGCTCACCCACAGAAAAACTGATCCAGTGACTGTAAAGTGACCTTAAGAGTTTTGAAAGGTGCTTACAAATGAAATGGATTATTATTATTGAGCGTGTTGCTGTGAGTTCTGACTTGAAAGTCACAGGCAAATAAATGAAGGCCCGACCGGCTGTGATGCTTCTGATGTGAGGCAGGCGTGAAAGAAGCTCTTCCCAGCCTTTTTTTTTGTTTCAATGAACAAACCCCACAGACACACTGTTTTTATTTGCTACTTTGTGCCATTTACGAGGCCTTCACACAAAGAGGGTGCAAAACAAGCCAAGCTAGGAGTTACCTAGAGGTGTGTGGGGGGGTGCCATGTTGTGGAGAGCCAGGATGTGTGTGTCGAGGGCAGCGTCCTGCCGTGTGCGGTTGTGCAGGCCGAGGTGATACTTCCTAAAGTGCTTCACCAGGTCGGTGGGGTCGTTGCCATAGTAACCGTAACCGCACACGTTGCACTTGTAGTCTTGCAGCTTGGGGGAGGGGCTGGAGGAGAGCGGCGGCGTGTCCGGGGACGACTCCGCCCTGCCGTCCGAACCGGGGGGTTCGACTCTGGCCATTTTGTCTTCGAGGTCCGACGCGGCCGCCCCGAATCGGCGTTGTGAAGGCCTACCGCCGCCTGCGCCTCCTCCTGCCCTCCTCCCACCTCGCTCCTCGTTGCCAACAGATGAGGGCGAGAGAGACGAGGAAATGCACTCACTTTCTCCTTCCTCCTCCTCGTCGGGCTCCTCATCACCCCGGAGTCGCTCCTCGGGCTCGGAGGGGCGGCTTATTCGGTCGGCCTCGGCTCCCACGCGCCCCTCATCTTCCTCGCCGTCCTCCTCCTCCTCCTCGCCCACCGGCCTGCTCCCCTCTTCCTCCTCCTCCTCCTCACCTCCCACACTGCGGATAGGGGGATTCTTCTTCCTCACCATCGCTAAGAAGATGGAGAAAGCGCAGAGTTACTTCTGGTTGGAGATGACACGAACACCAAGAGTGGGGAATAACCAACAAACCTTTGATATCAAGATATCTCTTAAATAGAAATCAATACAAATATGATACCTTGCACTCAGTTGTATCGGACGCTCAATTGTTAACTACTACTACTTGTGAGTGCCTAAGAATGCACTGTACGCTGAATTATTTCTCACTAACAAAACATTTATTGTCACGTGATGACTAGAGATTCACATTCATGTTCCAGACAAACTAAAAAAGATATTGAACTGATATAGTGAAAATTCACTCATAACATTTGGCAGAATTATTAGCGATTCAACCTCTCGGTGCTTTGAGCAAAAAAAAACTTGAAGAGGGTTGAAGTGAACCAAAAAACATCCCATTTTAGATGAGGCAGTCTGGGAATTTCAACATAGCTAGCTAATGGTATGAAATCGGCATTTAGCGTGAATATTTCTTGATTTATTTATCTAGCTTACAAGCTATCTATCTCGCTAGCTATCTATTGGCTATCTATTTACTGTTTAGCTCACTGGCCGGCTATGTAGCTAGCTAACTATATAGCTACCTAGCTGGCTAGCTATTAGCTATCTATTTTAAGCAACATGTAGCCAGTCAGTATTAAACTTAGTGAATGCTAGACAATTTCTCCACTGTGAGACTAATAAAGGCATATCCAATCCAATCCAATCCAATCCAATCCAATGTACAAAAATGTGCGCACTCTAGTGCCACTGTTTTTGTCATTGTCACTCGAATTCCAGGACCCACAGAATATTGAGTTTCAGGACGACATAAACGTTCAATAAAGTGTTAGAAACCTTAGATACTCTTCTTTCATCAATAAAAAAAAATAGGTAATTTCTAAATTATATGGTTCTGGAGTTATATGAGCTTGAAATGAGGTCAAATTACAATACAATACATATATCCATATTGGTTGATATAGTGTTTTAACAACAGCTGATGATAGAAAACAGTGCTACCATGGAAAAAAAGGAAATTCTGGCCCCTTGTGGAAAATAAAAAACATGGCCAGAGGTCATGGTCAGCGCTTTATCGGCCCCCAGGCATGAAAAACAAAACCTGAACACATTCGGGAATGGCGCTCAACGTCATGTTTTCAATTCCCGAATAAATTCGTGAATGGCGGTGAATGAGTTCAGAAAGATATCTGCAGACAAAAAAAGTTTTTTTTTTCCCTCGAACAGTTTTCCTTCTCTTTCTTTGCCACACAACTATTAAAATAAAGTAATTTATGTGTGCCTGGGCCCATGCCTCAACCATCCTTGGCATAAAATCACTGCGCGTGTGTGTGTGTTGGTCCGTCTTTCTGCCTGTGCAAGATAGAGTGCGGGCAGCATAAGAAAATCTCATCTGACGCTCACCACACCCAAGTCAGAATTCATCATGCGCGCACACACATAAAGTGGAAAACGACATCGTTGTGGTGAAGCCGTGACGCAAAAAAAGTCCCGACTCAAAGGAGCTCGCCAGTGGCCAAACTGGGTTTCCATCTGCCGGGCGACAGACGTCCGTTCGTATGAGGGCACTCAAATTGGCAATTTCATCCCAAGTCGTTTATCGCCGTGGCATGCCAATTACAGGAAGCTGCATATATGCTGCCCAAGTATAGCCCCCGTATGTACATTGAAGTATATTCTATACCCTGAGTTGTCATTAAGCGATCCCGGATCATTTTGGGCAAGAGGCCCGCTCCCCTTTAAGACAGGTTGCCGTTCAATCGCAAATCCGGGAAAACATTTACATCTTCACAATTTGCTCCTCAGATAACATGACAAGCAGTTTTTTTTTTTTTTTACAGGAAGCAAGGCGGCAGGCATATTGGGTGAAAAGCCCACGCGAGGCAGCCAAGATTTAAATCCAGAACCTCGAAACGAAGAGGCAGACAAACCACTGTTTCGCCATGATGCTGCGTTATAAATCACTCTGACCGACTGTAGAGATACAATTCTGGAGTATACAAACTATATTTATTGCTTATTTTTCACACAGTGAACTGGAATGACTAGTTAGTTTTAATCCTTCTAAAGACAGTACAATACGTACTGTCTTTAGAGACAGAGGGGGACTACAATGTAAAAATAAAACTACCTTTCAACAGATTTAACATTGGGGTGCCAATAAAGTGCTGGTCAGACCTCTGGCAATGTTTTTCCCTCCCACAAGGGGACAGTTTTTGGCTTTTGTACAGCCGCCCCCATTTCAAGCTATAACAACTCCAGACCCATATAACTTAGGAAATACTGTATTTTCCGGAGCATAAGGCGCACCCATAATGAATGGTGTATATAACCTTTTCCATATACAGTAAAGTCTCGTTATATCGATATCGGATATATTGATAGTCCCGGTTATATCGATACTATTTCTATGCACGCACGGAGAAAATTACATGCAAACAGGGTCGGATATATCGATAGTCCCGGTTATATCGATATTTTTTCGGACTCCCTTGAATATCGATATAACGAGACTTTACTGTACCTGTATAAGGCACAACGGACTATAAGGTGCACATTCCATGAATGAAAAAGGTTTTCCAAATATAATATATAAGTACATAAAAGTTTTCCAAATATAAGACACAGAATGTTATAAGGCGCTGCAGTAGAGGCTGGGGTTACGCAGTACTTCTTCTAGAGGGGGAAATGGAGTCGTGGTTGCTGACAGTCGTTGCGAGACCTGTTGTGGCTTAATATGACTTCACACATCAGGTGAACTGGCGTCTAGTGCAAAGGGTCATTCTTTTAAAAGACAATTAAGGCTTTTGAGTCTGACTTATGCACCGGAAAATACGGTAACTATTTTTTTCTGATGAAAGAAGAGAGTATAAAGTCAAAGTCAGCTTTATTGTCAAATATGCTAATATGCATGACATACAGCACATATGTAATTATTTTCTTGAAAATGCACTCATTACAAAAAGTGGGACAAAATATGATATACATGTGTAAGGAAAGTTGGTATTTACATATTGAGAAAGAGACACAGACAAATGAAACAGATGAAAACACATATCATGGCATGAGACAGCCGATGACGAGTGAGGCCTTTCAGGAGCCTAATAATAGAGCCCAAGAGTCATGTATACAAGACAGGGATGCACGAGACAGTCCAGTCACAGTTTTTTTTACGTTGCATTGAATGTTTATGTTGTCCAAAAATTCAATATTCTGTGGGTCCTGCGATTTGAGTGAAAATGACAACAATCCTGGCACTGGAGTGGACACATATTTGCACATCGTCTGGCAGTGAATGAGTTAAAGAAACAATTTCAGCAGCTCTTTTATCCTACTGTGTCCCCAAAGAAATCAATAAATGGCCAACAACAACAACAAAAAAAAGAATAAATAAATAAAAAATAGCGTCCAGGGGCCGAATCGGAGTTGAATTGGGCCTATTTAGCATCGACGCTCCCCAGCCATCGCATGCTGGAGGTTGTATGCACAGGCTGGAACCATTACTATCAAGTACAATTAGGTCCAAGCCACCACAACATACTGACTTCACTGCATATCAGCAACCGCTACTCGCTACAATTACCCCCCACCCCACCGCCGAGAAAAACAACGCTAAGCGGCCCCCGCGATATGACAGGTAGGATGAATGCGACGCTTAATCGTTTCCATCATTGTGAATTAGCCGGGGACTATTATCTAAAATTGACGATAATGACCCAGAGATGGCCGCTTGGGGGATACACTGACAGGAGTGTTGCAACTTCCCAAATTGATGACAAAAGGAGGCAAAATAAAGAAGAATGTGATGACCAGGCACATCAAATTGATAAGACGCACTAAAACATAAAACAATATGCTACTTTGAAATAAAATGGAGGATGCAGAGCAAGTATCTTGAGGACCTTGCAAAACATATGCGATATACTTCACTCTTTCATGCACCTAGTAACCCGATGACACTGCAAACCGTCCATTGTAGTAACCTCTTGTTAACTCATTCGCTGCCAGACGATGTAAAAAATGTGTCCACTCCAGTGCCAGGGTTTTTGTCATTTTCACACAAATTGCAGGAACCCAAGAAGATTAAAGAATAATGACTTTTAGGACTACATCAACAGTCAATTCAGGGTAAGAAACCTTTGACTCTCTTCTTTCATCAAAAAAAAAAAGTTAATTCCTAAATTATACGGGTCTGGAGTTATCTGACCGTAAAATGGGGGCAGCTGTCCAAAATTAATTGTAGCACTTTAACAACAGCTGAAGCTTTAAAGGACAACTGTCGTCTCCGGACAAGTCGTGTCCATAATTTGTAAAATGGCTTCAAATAATAAGATTCCACCGCATATAGCTATACTTTACGTTTTAAGACTCGCGCTGGACATTCAAGACGTCTTGTTTTTGAGTTGGTGACAAGTCCGCATTGTAGCGTTCTTCCATCATGTCAATGTATTTTGCTGTACTGTTTTGTTTGAAAATCTTGTGTTGCACCCAAAAGCCGGGAGTCCATGATCCATGGAAGGAATTTATCAGCCTGTTATTCATTCCTCACAGGAGCTGGTCGCCATTTTTTGCCCCTTTTGTGGGACGCTACATTGCAGTCCAGATGCCTCAAAATGACACGGAAGGACTCTTTAATCGATTGCAAACATGTATTCTTTCCTCTTCAGAACTATTTGAATCATATTCATAACTGGATGTGTAACAAGAAAGCATATTCTCCGAATCTGAAGCCATTGTTTGGATTCTCCAGCAATGCAAGATGTCTTGGCGTGACGTCACGAACTGGGGGCGGGACTTTCTGAAAATGCCCAATTCGCAGCTCAATTTTGTGCAGATTTTGGACACTTTAAGTCATTTTTATTGGTGTTTTGCATTTGAATAAAAATATCATACTGCGTGTTTTGGGTATTTTAGATGCTATAAAACGTTTTTCTGATGTCAGTTATAAAACAAAAAAGTGACGTCGGTTGCCCTTTAACAGAGCGCTAACATGGACAAAAGGCAAATGCCGCCCCTTCATGGAGGGGGAAAAAACATTGGGGTCTAACCAGCGCTTTATATAAATAACTTTGTTGCTGTGTTACTTCCGGATAGAGTGAACGCTGGCGCGAATAGCTGTCGCAGCTCACCCGCAGAAAAAAAATCCAGTGACTGTAAGGTGTCCTTGAGAGTTTTGAAAAGCGCTTATAAATGAAATGTATTATTATTATTATTATTATTATTATTATTATTATTATTATTATTATTCTATTCAGGAATGGCAGAGAATGAGTTGAATATAGAAATTGGCGGTGAGTGTCAATATTTCTATTCGCCCTTCTATCTCCAATTTATCGTCCGCCATTTTCTTTCAAGCAGATTTACATCAAATGTGCGGCAATTCTAACGCAACCTGGAAAGCAACAACTGCTTTTCCCAGGAATTTAAAAAAAACTGAGTTACTCAAAAAGTACAAAGCAGTTATTTAGACGTCATTGTCACACATGATTACACAACGTCCCACTTACGGGACTTCATGGCTTCGTTGCCTTGTCACTTCAAGTTAGGACTCTTTGAAGTAAAAAGTTAATAAAAGCGCAGTATATGAACGCATATGCTTTCATGCCCAGACAGACAAAACATATGCGTTCCTGAAACGGAGCCAAACCGTAATGGGTATCAGGCACAAGCGACGGTTACTGGAGGAGTATATTGAGGCGGGTGGCGGGGAAGGGGGGGGGGGGTTAACATTTTAAGCACTGATTGAGAGTTGGCCAAGTGTGGGTGTGACGTCTGGCTTATCAATGATCAACTGTGGAGTTTGAATTGATGAGGCTGTGGAAGGACAGCAGCTGCATTTTTGGAGCAACGACCTCGATGGATCTCAAACGCCTCTGTAAATACAACTCGCTGCCAAACAAATTTCAAGTCAAAAAATGCCAGAGGAGTCATTACCCCTGCGCCTCTGCAACGAGTTAATTTTAAATCAAGCCTGTGCCTCAACCTCAAACGGTTTGAAGGCTGGGTTACGAAACTGGCGGCAGTCAAGAGACGGCAGTCATTGAATCAATCCTGTGTTCTTCTATCACAGTTTGATTCAGGGTTGCCACAAGAAACGGACACAATACGGACAGTTAGGGTGGCAGAAAAAAAATCATTGGCGCCACCCTACCCAATCTGGAGGACTTGCACACTACAAAAACCAAGACAACAGCACGGAAAATCCTAATGGACCCTCCGCACCTTGCACACCACCTTTTCCAGCTTCTTCCCTCAGGCAGGCGCTACCGATTGATACGCACCAAATCCAGCTTCTTCCTCCTAGCCATGAACAAAATAATCAGGTAATTTCAAGCCCTTCTGTCAGAAATGTTCGATCGGACAATGTGGACAAAGGCTCGGACACAGAAAGATTGTCTTTTACTGCCGGCAGGAGACACTGCCATTCAAACAGACGCCCGAATTCTGCAGCACACTGCTAGGCTATTTATTGAGAGCATATGCAAATTAAAGTGATACATTAGTAAAACAGTTTTCTCGATCAGAATACCACGCCCCTGGACGTTCTAAGCACCAACAGCTTTCAGCAACAAAGCATAGATATTTTAATTGGTTGTCTTTTCCATGAACTGATAAATTTGTAACCTGGCTAATGAGCACTTCCTGTGAGGGAGTTTCAAGTCCTAAAATACTCCTGTGATGGAGTTTTCCCAAGTCTTAAATTCTGTCCAAGGCCAGATCTCCTAGATAAAATGACAGATTAACAGGCTGTGTCTGTTTAATTCAGATTGACCCGAGGCCATCTGCGCCTTCATTCTGTACTCGAGTCAGCATATAACATAACATGAAACTTTTAAATATGATAACTTCTATTCTGTCTAATCTCTATCACCTTCCAAATCAAACAACTACAAAATTGCCCTTTTCCCAGTCACACGTCTTTTGTGAATGTGCCAGCTCTTCATCACCCCATCTTTCATCCATCGCTCTCAATTAATCCGACACATACACAGACGCACACGAGCAATTTTGTCGAATTTTACCTCACTCTGATCTCCCATCTTATTTTTAAAGCTTGCCGTGCGTAATTAACACCTTGTTCCGGGAAAACTACTATTTGGGGTCACACCGGTTGGCATTTAATCAAGTCCAACTATTATTAATCATCCCTAAAGCGTTTTTGCTTAGTTAGAGTGATTACAAGGTTACACTGAGCTGAGCACCTTGAACATTGATTCAATTATGTACACGTAGGAAGGTTGGCAGCGTTGGAGTCTTATGTTACGGCTCTGAAGCAGCCATTTTGAGAGATCACTGCGCGAAAACCATCTTGCAATTTCAATACGACTCCCTCGAGGTCCCCAAATTGAATGCAAATGATGTAAAATGAGTCGAGTACCACGTCAATGAGAAAGTGACGGCCCCAAAAAAAGTATACATCCCCGCAGTTCGCTCAGCATACACGATAAACACACACAAATGATCACTGTCGTCAGCCTCTAGGGAGTAGTTGGGTCATATAGCGAAACTGCAAGACACGAGGGGTGCAGACAATGCATTTCTTCTGTTCTTTCAATAATCTGTGACCTGAGAGTTTATAAGACTCGGAGCAGTCTGGTCTCTGTGCTCTGGATTTTGACTTTACAAACACGCACGCAAGTATACTAAAACACAGACTGCGCTTTCCCCATTATGGTCTTTAGAGGATACGGTGTCTGCGTGTGTGAATGTCATCAAATATATCATGTGTGGTCACATCTTTTTGTTTTGGAGTTGAGTATTTCTCTAGTGGCTAGCATGAGACGCTAACAGTGCCTGTCCATATGGTCGCTCAGTGCTCGTTCTGGTCCAAAAGATTAAGGGAAAGTACAAAATATCTGGCATTTTATGATTGGACAAGTGATATGAGACTTCTAATGTAAAATATGTGGATAATCTGGAGTTGGTGGCTGCTGACAGTCGTTGCGAGACCTGTTGTGGCTCAATCTTACTTCATATATAAAACACAACTTTGTATCAGGCGCACATGTCATCTTTTGAAGAAAATCAAGGCTTTTGGGTGCGGCTTATACACTACAAAATACTGTAATGTTTGTTGAGAATGATTATCTTACTTTAAAATGACTGAAGCAAGCATTGCAAGATTCTTTTTTTTTAATCTTCAATCTTAACTTGCCCTGAATGTCACAGTAAAAATGTCGTGGACATCCTCGCTCCCAAAACGTAGACAAATGCAAATCATCCAAATGGTAGTTTTACTTCCTTCAGTCACAAAGCGTCTTTCCAGTTTGTCTGGCAGCCAGATGACGCGCGGCAAGACATCACACCTTCTGACTGTTTTCGAAAAGGTTGTGTTGCCTTTCCCCGCTGAAACGTTAACTGTCACTACTGGAGTTCAATTTGTGGAAATCATTTTGTTTTTTTTCATTTCCACATGCTTTATAGGAAAAGAGTCAATGTAAAAATGACAAATTTGCATGTGGCGACAGCTTTTTCTCACCCTCATTGACCTGAGTGACGATATTCTGCATCCACTCTGCGCAAGATGAACCCCAAGGCCATGTTGTGTTGCGTCACCAGAATAGAAAACGGAGGTACATTATCAGCAGAGAGCCCCTGGTAGTGGCTAGAAGGTACAGGGGACATAAATCGAAGCACATAGGGACATTTGAACACGTTTTGTTTCTGTTTTCTGTATTTTTGCGCCTCGTCTGTGTTTTGCATTGCGTAAAGTGGACATCGCCTCACATCATAATACGACTCGTGAATGTTACCTCCTCGGGCTCCATTATAATAGATTCAGGTGTGGAGTCATAATGAAGGCAAAACGTAGACAATCTTAAGATGGCAAAGGAATGCAATCTGCCATTCCCACGCCCGTTTTAACTGCTGGTACGCCCTTCGATATGAATAAACAAGAGTAAAACACACACACACACACTCACACACACATAGAAAGTGCTGGCACACAAACACACAAGATTTGACTGCTGAGATCAGCAGTGAATACACCGTTAATCTTTTCATCGACTATCTTTTGTTGACAACCTCTCCCCGTCTGCCTTTTATTCCACGCCCCGATCCTTCTCTGATCTACGCCGCCGATGAATCACAAACTAACTAAAAAATAAATAAAAAAACGATAAGATGCCTGGGCTGTTTGAGGCTTCCCCTTTTGTCATGTTCTGGCAAACTGATAGATGCGTCATTAGCCAGCGAGTCAAAGCCAGAGAGTTTCGGTTGTATAACGTCAACTAAAATTTGTGTTAGTTGCAGATTGAGACCCCCTTTGACCCTGAAAATAAACAAACACATAAATAAATACATAAATACATAAATAAATAAATAAATAAATACATACATTAAGAAATCGCTTCAGCGCTCGTCAAGAAAACCCACAATTTTGGTAGCGGTTCAGATGCGCCTCGTTGCAGCTTGACAGACATCAAATATCTCATCTAAGGGGGCCGGTCGCACCTCTAAAAGTTTGACGGTCATTGTTGGCTGAGGAAACCATCTCTTCTAGCCAAACCTGCAATTCAGCATTTGGTGTCTGGCTGATAATTAACCGCCCACCCCCCCAAAAAAAACAACAACAACAACAACACACACACACACACACACACACACAACATGGCCATGTGAGAGTCTCGCAAGATGAAACAGTCAGACAAAAGGGAGGGGCGGTGTAGGGGGTCGGGGGAGCAGGGGGGAGAACCGATTAAAACCAGAGATGAGAACAAGAAAGGGGCCACAAGACAAGAAGGAAGGGGAGATGTGAATTCATTGCCTTAAAAGCAGATGGGAGTCAAACGGCGTGATAACAATCTGACTACACATCGACGGCGAGGGCCTGTCACACACACAGAAACACACGCACACACGCACACGCACACTCACACACACACACATAAGACAGAGTGTCAAATTCCAAGCCCCATCACACTCTGCCGTGACACACTGCAGATCCCCGGAGCGTATTTCTCGTTTTTGTCGTCTTTTGGACAGACATGGAATGTCGAGGGGTCAGGATGCCTCGGTCCGAGTTAGGTCAGGATGACAAATCGAGCGCTCAAAATGAGGCTGAGGGTGCACCATGCAATGCACTTCCAAACAGGAATAAGAATTGTACTCGCGCAGACAGCTAGGTTAAATTTTGCAGACTTTTCAACACATGGGCGCTGTTGTCATTGGTAGTGGACTTGACTTCTTCCTGACAGCGTGCATGTAAATAAGCCAGTGCTCAAGGCAGGGGAGGACAAATCCCCCCTGGACCCGAGTTCCGATTTTTAAGTGAGAAAAGCCCAGATAAAAGCTGCGGAATTGAGCGAGGAGCAGTCCAAAATGCTGTCTGCCACTTTCCTTCATCTGGGCTAAGGCTAAGCCTAAACCAAAACTCGAGAAGAGAGCAGGAAAAGCAGTACAGTGAGACCTCAACTTATGAACTTAATTGGTTCCCAGACAGAGTGTGTAAGGCGAAAAGTGTGTATCTAAAAAAAATTCCCATAGGAAACCATTAAAATGGGAATAATCCGTTCCTGGGTTTCCATAAAATATAGTTTTTAACTAAATAAGCCTTAAAACTACACACAACATACATTATTCTATGTATAATAAATGTGCTATTGTATTGCAATGAAAGAAATACGCTGCATTGTATCATAAAGTCACAAAGAGAGGCACATTACATGAGGACTATAATTAAAGAAATAAACTGTGCTGTAAAATAACATTTTATTTACCTTTTTGATGGTCGTTGATGGCGTTTGGAAGGACAGTCACCTTCCATAAGGACTGTTGGTAACTTAACATCTGGTGTGGCTTCTCTTCTTTTTTCTTTGGAGACTCCTCATCATTTTTGCTGATTAAAAACCTCTTAATTGACACCTGTTGCTTTCTGACTTGTAAGGTCTTACGAAGCTGAGGCATCACATTATCGTCCATTATGTTGATGATTGTCATAGCCAGTCTTTTCTGGATGGAACTGTTCGGTAAAAGCCTGCACATCATTCCACTTTGCCAACATTGCCTTCTCCTCCTCACCCTCAGATGTTCTCGAACCGTTACTGGTTACTACCAAATCCGTTACTGGCTTTAAAATTCTGAATAAGCGGCAAACTTTCAGGTTGGTGCATGGCGATATCGGCGTGAATTAGCCGTGCTTTCTCGCATAAAATAGCTTTACTCACACTGTCGCCGGATAGCTGCTTTCCGTGAATCCAAATTAACAGAAGTTCTTCAACTTCTTCGATTGCCCGAGACAGTCGCTTGTGTCTTCTTGGGCTGAACACGTGCCTGTGGTGGTTTTTTTTTCGGTCCCATCATAATAAAATTATCAGCAAAAAGCTCTAAGTAGGCGATCGACGTGTGTTCAATGAGAGGGGGGTGTGCAAAGTAGCCCCGGCTGGAGCACTGTTCGGTCGTGTGCTTCCGCCGAAGATCACTCCGCCAGCCGTGGTGGGTGTGTATTATGAAAATAGTGCTTATTATAAGGTTTAATTTTCATAAATTTGACGTTCTTAAGATGAAAAGTTTGTAAAATAAGGTGTTTGTAAGTTGAGGTCTCACTGTATTTGCTTTTCTTGTGGAGGGGCATAAGGCTCTTCTGTAGCAAGAGTGAGACAGAAAAGAGAGGGGGAAAAAATCTGGTGTGCTAAAGTCCCCATAGTTCCATGCGTCACCTCACCACAAAACACTGTGGTGGCAAATCATCGAGCCCGAGGCCATCTGCGCCTTCATTCTGTACTCGAGTCAGCATATAACATAACATGAAACTTTTAAATATGATAACTTCTATTCTGTCTAATCTCTATCACCTTCCAAATCGAACAACTACAAAATTGCCCTTTTCCCAGTCACATGTCTTTTGTGAATGAGCCAGCTCTTCATCACTCCATCTTTCATCCATCGCTCTCAATTAATCCGACACATACACAGACGCACACGAGCAATTTTGTCGAATTTTACCTCACTCTGATCTCCCATCTTATTTTTAAAGCTTGCCGTGCGTAATTAACACCTTGTTCCGGGAAAACTACTATTTGGGGTCACACCGGTTGGCATTTAATCAAGTCCAACTATTATTAATCATCCCTAAAGCGTTTTTGCTTAGTTAGAGTGATTACAAGGTTACACTGAGCTGAGCACCTTGAACATTGATTCAATTATGTACACGTAGGAAGGTTGGCAGCGTTGGAGTCTTATGTTACGGCTCTGAAGCAGCCATTTTGAGAGATCACTGCGCGAAAACCATCTTGCAATTTCAATACGACTCCCTCGAGGTCCCCAAATTGAATGCAAATGATGTAAAATGAGTCGAGTACCACGTCAATGAGAAAGTGACGGCCCCAAAAAAAGTATACATCCCCGCAGTTCGCTCAGCATACACGATAAACACACACAAATGATCACTGTCGTCAGCCTCTAGGGAGTAGTTGGGTCATATAGCGAAACTGCAAGACACGAGGGGTGCAGACAATGCATTTCTTCTGTTCTTTCAATAATCTGTGACCTGAGAGTTTATAAGACTCGGAGCAGTCTGGTCTCTGTGCTCTGGATTTTGACTTTACAAACACGCACGCAAGTATACTAAAACACAGACTGCGCTTTCCCCATTATGGTCTTTAGAGGATACGGTGTCTGCGTGTGTGAATGTCATCAAATATATCATGTGTGGTCACATCTTTTTGTTTTGGAGTTGAGTATTTCTCTAGTGGCTAGCATGAGACGCTAACAGTGCCTGTCCATATGGTCGCTCAGTGCTCGTTCTGGTCCAAAAGATTAAGGGAAAGTACAAAATATCTGGCATTTTATGATTGGACAAGTGATATGAGACTTCTAATGTAAAATATGTGGATAATCTGGAGTTGGTGGCTGCTGACAGTCGTTGCGAGACCTGTTGTGGCTCAATCTTACTTCATATATAAAACACAACTTTGTATCAGGCGCACATGTCATCTTTTGAAGAAAATCAAGGCTTTTGGGTGCGGCTTATACACTAGAAAATACGGTAATGTTTGTTGAGAATGATTATCTTACTTTAAAATGACTGAAGCAAGCATTGCAAGATTCTTTTTTTTTAATCTTCAATCTTAACTTGCCCTGAATGTCACAGTAAAAATTCCACGACATCCTCGCTCCCAAAATGTAGACAAATGCAAATAATCCAAATGGTAGTTTTACTTCCTTCAGTCACAAAGCGTCTTTCCAGTTTGTCTGGCAGCCAGATGACGCGCGGCAAGACGTCACACCTTCCGACTGTTTTCGAAAAGGTTGTGTTGCCTTTCCCCGCTGAAACGTTAACTGTCACTACTGGAGTTCAATTCGTGGAAATCATTTTGTTTTTTTTCATTTCCACATGCTTTGTAGGAAAAGAGTCAATGTAAAAATGACAAATTTGCATGTGGCGTCAGCTTTTTCTCACCCTCATTGACCTGAGTGACGATAGGCTGCATCCACTCTGCGCAAGATGAACCCCGAGGCCATGTTGTGTTGCGTCACCAGAATAAAAAACGGAGGTACATTATCAGCAGAGAGCCCCTGGTAGTGGCTAGAAGGTACAGGGGACATAAATCGAAGCACATAGGGACATTTGAACACGTTTTGTTTCTGTTTTCTGTATTTTTGCGCCTCGTCTGTGTTTTGCATTGCGTAAAGTGGACATCGCCTCACATCATAATACGACTCGTGAATGTTACCTCCTCGGGCTCCATTATAATAGATTCAGGTGTGGAGTCATAATGAAGGCAAAACGTAGACAATCTTAAGATGGCAAAGGAATGCAATCTGCCATTCCCACGCCCGTTTTAACTGCTGGTACGCCCTTCGATATGAATAAACAAGAGTAAAACACACACACACACACTCACACACACATAGAAAGTGCTGGCACACAAACACACAAGATTTGACTGCTGAGATCAGCAGTGAATACACCGTTAATCTTTTCATCGACTATCTTTTGTTGACAACCTCTCCCCGTCTGCCTTTTATTCCACGCCCCGATCCTTCTCTGATCTACGCCGCCGATGAATCACAAACTAACTAAAAAATAAATAAAAAAACGATAAGATGCCTGGGCTGTTTGAGGCTTCCCCTTTTGTCATGTTCTGGCAAACTGATAGATGCGTCATTAGCCAGCGAGTCAAAGCCAGAGAGTTTCGGTTGTATAACGTCAACTAAAATTTGTGTTAGTTGCAGATTGAGACCCCCTTTGACCCTGAAAATAAACAAACACATAAATAAATACATAAATACATAAATAAATAAATAAATAAATACATACATACATTAAGAAATCGCTTCAGCGCTCGTCAAGAAAACCCACAATTTTGGTAGCGGTTCAGATGCGCCTCGTTGCAGCTTGACAGACATCAAATATCTCATCTAAGGGGGCCGGTCGCACCTCTAAAAGTTTGACGGTCATTGTTGGCTGAGGAAACCATCTCTTCTAGCCAAACCTGCAATTCAGCATTTGGTGTCTGGCTGATAATTACCCCCCACCCCCCAAAAAAAAACAACAACAACAACAACAACACACACACACACACACACACACACACAAGACAACATGGCCATGTGAGAGTCTCGCAAGATGAAACAGTCAGACAAAAGGGAGGGGCGGTGTAGGGGGTCGGGGGAGCAGGGGGGAGAACCGATTAAAACCAGAGATGAGAACAAGAAAGGGGCCACAGGACAAGAAGGAAGGGGAGATGTGAATTCATTGCCTTAAAAGCAGATGGGAGTCAAACGGCGTGATAACAATCTGACTACACATCGACGGCGAGGGCCTGTCACACACACAGAAACACACACACACACGCACACGCACACTCACACACACACACACACACACACACACACACACACACACATAAGACAGAGTGTCAAATTCCAAGCCCCATCACACTCTGCCGTGACACACTGCAGATCCCCGGAGCGTATTTGTCGTTTTTGTCGTCTTTTGGACAGACATGGAATGTCGAGGAGTCAGGATGCCTCGGTCCGAGTTAGGTCAGGATGACAAATCGAGCGCTCAAAATGAGGCTGAGGGTGCACCATGCAATGCACTTCCAAACAGGAATAAGAATTGTACTCGCGCAGACAGCTAGGTTAAATTTTGCAGACTTTTCAACACATGGGCGCTGTTGTCATTGGTAGTGGACTTGACTTCTTCCTGACAGCGTGCATGTAAATAAGCCAGTGCTCAAGGCAGGGGAGGACAAATCCCCCCTGGACCCGAGTTCCGATTTTTAAGTGAGAAAAGCCCAGATAAAAGCTGCGGAATTGAGCGAGGAGCAGTCCAAAATGCTGTCTGCCACTTTCCTTCATCTGGGCTAAGGCTAAGCCTAAACCAAAACTCGAGAAGAGAGCAGGAAAAGCAGTACAGTGAGACCTCAACTTATGAACTTAATTGGTTCCCAGACAGAGTGTGTAAGGCGAAAAGTGTGTATCTAAAAAAAATTCCCATAGGAAACCATTAAAATGGGAATAATCCGTTCCTGGGTTTCCATAAAATATAGTTTTTAACTAAATAAGCCTTAAAACTACACACAACATACATTATTCTATGTATAATAAATGTGCTATTGTATTGCAATGAAAGAAATACGCTGCATTGTATCATAAAGTCACAAAGAGAGGCACATTACATGAGGACTATAATTAAAGAAATAAACTGTGCTGTAAAATAACATTTTATTTACCTTTTTGATGGTCGTTGATGGCGTTTGGAAGGACAGTCACCTTCCATAAGGACTGTTGGTAACTTAACATCTGGTGTGGCTTCTCTTCTTTTTTCTTTGGAGACTCCTCATCATTTTTGCTGATTAAAAACCTCTTAATTGACACCTGTTGCTTTCTGACTTGTAAGGTCTTACGAAGCTGAGGCATCACATTATCGTCCATTATGTTGATGATTGTCATAGCCAGTCTTTTCTGGATGGAACTGTTCGGTAAAAGCCTGCACATCATTCCACTTTGCCAACATTGCCTTCTCCTCCTCACCCTCAGATGTTCTCGAACCGTTACTGGTTACTACCAAATCCGTTACTGGCTTTAAAATTCTGAATAAGCGCCGAACTTTCAGGTTGGTGCATGGCGATATCGGCGTGAATTAGCCGTGCTTTCTCGCATAAAATAGCTTTACTCACACTGTCGCCGGATAGCTGCTTTTCGTGAATCCAAATTAACAGAAGTTCTTCAACTTCTTCGATTGCCCGAGACAGTCGCTTGTGTCTTCTTGGGCTGAACACGTGCCTGTGGTGGTTTTTTTCCGGTCCCATCATAATAAAATTATCAGCAAAAAGCTCTAAGTAGGCGATCGACGTGTGTTCAATGAGAGGGGGGTGTGCAAAGTAGCCCCGGCTGGAGCACTGTCCGGTCGTGTGCTTCCGCCGAAGATCACTCCGCCAGCCGTGGTGGGTGTGTATTATGAAAATAGTGCTTATTATAAGGTTTAATTTTCATAAATTTGATTTGAGTTCTTAAGATGAAAAGTTTGTAAAATAAGGTGTTTGTAAGTTGAGGTCTCACTGTATTTGCTTTTCTTGTGGAGGGGCATAAGGCTCTTCTGTAGCAAGAGTGAGACAGAAAAGAGAGGGGGAAAAAATCTGGTGTGCTAAAGTCCCCATAGTTCCATGCGTCACCTCACCACAAAACACTGTGGTGGCAAATCATCGAGCTCCCCTCCATGTGTCTATGTGGCACTATTTTCTACTCCCTCTGTCCTATTATGGACATAGCGACTGTGTTGATGTCAGTACGACGGAGCCTTGATTCACCGACCGTCTCTGTCTGAATGCGCACGGGTGCTTGCTCGATAGTAGATAAGGATACATATATAAACAGCACTTGAAAGTAGAAATCTAAATGTTTGGACGTGGCTGCATAACGGCGGGCTGCTTCGAGATACCGCCGCGAGCAAAAAGAGAGGGAGTATGCGATGAGACAAGAGTTTGCACCTGGAGGCGACGCAGGAGGCCGCAATCGGATGCCTCTCCTTAATCAAGTCCCGAGGAACTTGTTATCGCTAAATCCATAGTTTAGAAGCGGGGATGATTCAGGTTTGGCGAGGTCAGAGCAGATGGATGTGTGGAACAATTGAAAAAAAAAATGAATGACCTGGTGGGTAAAAGTTTCAGAGGAAAAGAATGATCATTAAATGACTCATCTCTGGTTATTATTATTTCTTGTGGTAAGGTTTTTTTTTTGGGGGGGGGAAACTCTTCGAGGTCCCAGATTAGAACCCCTGATTAGAAAAGTGGATTTTTCCTGTGGCAACGTATGAGAAGGATATTGACAAAACCATGAGCCGGACTTTTGATGTGACTTTCACACTTGGCTGAAAAATGCATTAGGGGTGCATCAAAAGCCCCAGGCGATCGGGTTTTGCCTGGAGCGCCGCAACGGTTATCTCCTTTTTAATCAACGGGCGATGAGCACAATTGACTTGCTGCCTCCTCGTCTCTTGATTTGCATGGGAGATCCAATCAGACGCATTATGACCAGGCGTGAATTCAAGTCCGTAGGGGGGTTCGCAGTGACCGTCTCTATGACATCATTCGACAGGCGGCGCAAGATCATTGGACTCATCGAGATTAACGGTCTCTCTGTCTCTATATATACTGTTTGTTGTGCAAAGAGGCACCTGAGACAATCCAACACATAACTGCAGGGTATAAGATGCTGGCAGGGAAAGTCTACATGGAGCAGAGTCTCCCGAAACATCTGTGCGGTGTATGAAATGGAAACCCCAAGGTCAAAATAGGAAACAACTCCATAGAAGAGAAAGACCGAGCAAAGATCCTGTGAGACTTCCAGATACAGACTGACAAGATCGTAATGGCTATCCAACCAGATATTAAACTGATAAGAACAGATACTACACTTGTTCTTAGGAAAAAGGCAGGGAAGCATTTTGGCTTTTGGAAACTAGATATTGTGATCATATATAAAGGGCAGAGGAAAGTCGTTGTAGTGGATGTAACGGCCCTGAATGATGGAAAGAAGGAACACGAGATACTAGAAACATACCAAGCGCTCAGAGTTGGAGAGAGAGAGAGCCTGGAAGGTAAAGGTGACAGTCATGCCTGTGGTGCTCGGAGCACTCTAGGCAGTGACCCACAGACTAGATGAGTGGTTGCAACAGATCCCGGGAACAATACCGGGTATCTCGGTCCAGAAAAGCGCAGAACAGCATGGATACTGCGCAGAAGCCTCAATGTTCCTGGCCTCTGGTAGAGGACCTAAACTAAAAATGGGGGCAGAGTAATTTTTGCTGTATATAGATTAAAAAAAAATGTGTTCCTCAGTTGACAGTTGATAGAGTTCGATAATTGTTCCCCCTCCAGGGGACTAATAAAGATTTTTTTCTGCGATCATGTTAACATGAAGTCTAAAACCACTTTTTTTTTCGGATGGGGAGGGGCGGGTGTCGGGGGCCCCTACTTCATTGCGGAAACTTGATGGAGCCACGAAAACGAGAGGCTGCTGGCCTAACAGATGTTGTACATTAGATGGAACATGTTGAAACTAAACCAAACAGAGCAGCCATTAGAAACAAAAAGGCCTTTCTTGCAGCTGTTACAATACAAATTGAGTTAGTGAGCCACTTCTGTAAGGACTGCGTCTAAACACTCGCTTTTTTGCTTGCCTTTATTTGACCTAATAGTCTGAGGTTTATGATCACTCAAGTAAAAAGTAGATCTATGACTGCTTTGTTCACCTCGATAAATGTTACAGACAGAGCGGGCCAGCAATTATAATCAACTAAGAAAGGCAATGTTTTGTAATATTCCAACAGACAAAGTTCTAAGAAGGCTTTGTAAATTTTAGGCTTTTTTTGCGGGCGCGCATCGATCTTCATACATCTGAAAACGCATGACGACCGACAACTGTTTCCGCATATGCGAGACGTTGACTGTTCGCAGGTCTTGGCAACAGCGACCACTGCGCCAACTGTAACGCCAAAGTAAACCATAAGTCACAAGGAAAATGGACACAATGAAAACATAAGAAAAATAGGTGAAAGAGGTGGAGGGGGTGTTAAAAATGATCATTTCTCAACCAGCCAAAAAAACAAGTAAGAAACACTATCAGGCTAAGCTTGAAAATACACACTCAGCAAGTGTTGGACATCACGGGTCAGAATTGCAGAGCAACTGGATTTATGATCATTTGAGATTGCTGCCAAAGATATCAATCCTCTCACTAGGGGTATGATGAGACATGGATTGGGTTCATATTCTAATTTCTCTGGATGGAAGCGAGCCGGGCGATAAGGGGCGGAAGGGAAACTCAATTGAGAGACACAAAAACAGATCAGATCAGTCAATGGTTTGCAGATGTGATGGCTGGCAACTTAAACCCAGGTCCTGTAGTTTGTTTTTCTACAACTTCCTTTACTTTCCTCTTACTTTCATCACTTTGCTGCTGTCAATTTCTCCACTGTGAGACTAATAAAGGCTAATCCAATCCAATCCAAACTTAATATTTTGAAGTACCGTTTGACCGATTGTCAAACGCCCATGCCAGACCGGTAATTTTCTCTGCTACGTACTAGTGACAGTGCCATTTTCACCGTGTAGAGTCACACGTGACCATAGGGAGTCACTCCCGCAGTTCCTTCAGGATATTTTTGACACAAAATCCTTTTTTTGGTTTTTATCTGGGTACGTCTGGGTAAGCTCTCAGTCGTACAGGAGTGGTCCATCGTGAAAAGGTTTCTACAGCCGTCATTTGTACTTCTTTGAAGGTGTCGGACGTGTCGCTTTTTATCCAAGATACTTCGTCAGCGAATTAAAGTCTTACGGGTAGTTTTGGCCCTATATATATCCGTACCGTCCAGACGTGGCGGTGCCGGACTCTGCTACGATCGGTCCCTGCTCTCAGGTTTTGGGGAGCAGAGGACTACTCCCTGCGGCTCCACTGACTACTTATATTGTCCTGACTGATTACTTCTATTGTCCTGCCCGAGTACGAGGTCTACGACTGGCCTGATTGGCCCATTTAATCTGGTATCACCTCATCAGCATAACTAAGCCTATGTTGCCTAAGCAGTCTGTTGTACGAACAATCCAAATTGAACCTCACTCCACCATGGCGGTTTAGTGAAGGATTTTGCTGTTTTATGAAAATAGCTTCTTTTACTCCCCTTTCAAACCATCTATTTTCTTTCGCTAAGATTTTAACCTCATTGTGGTAAAATGAGTGGTTGCTAGCTTTTAGGTGCATATGTACTGCCGATTGAGGCCCACGAGTATTAACCCTGCGATGTTGCTAAAGTCTTTTTTTGAGAATTTGTTTAGTCTCCCCAATATATTGCTCTTTACAATTTTCATTTTTACAATATATTGAATAAACTACATTACTTTGTTTTTCATTTAATTTTATCTGGGTAGTAGGAAACTGGCTATGACTAAATCTATGCTAAAACTTTGGTATTCATCTGTCATGAAGCTAAGCAGCGATGACAGTACTGGAATGTACATCATTTTTATTCACATGACATGACGAATTGATATCTTATGGCACTCTGAATGGACGGCAATGACATCGTCAACACGCTTCCCATCTAGCGTCGTGCAGCGTCTTTGGCAAGGTGTCACGATGACAGCGCGATATCTCGCAATGTCGTTTCTTTAGGTGACGAGTGAAAGTGAGCGGGTTCGCGTCTGACATCACCGCTCAGAGTGCAGACTTTTTTTCTCTCTTTCTCTCCTCAAGACTTTTTTTGTTTTTACAGCTTCAACTCTGGGCAGAGCCGACCGCTGTGTGCACACAACACACAGACGCACGCATGCACCCACGCACGCAGACAGACACACACACACGAAACCCCTAAAGAGGCCTTTTTTTCCACATGGGCCCATATGGTGCAGACAGGCGCGCGGAAACAATTCTCCAAAAACAACACAAACTCTGCATTTAGAAACCTGTCATCCAGATACACACATTTTACACACATCCCACGCACGCACGCGCGCAAACAGTTAAATCTGCTGAATGAATTGCCGCCTTGTTTGGGGGGTGCGCTAATGGCAAGGAACCTGCCATAGAGATTAGCACACTTGCACACTCACATCCTGCATTAGGTATTCTAGGGCAATTATCCATTGCTACCAAATTTAATATTCCAATTGAGGCCTTTTACGCCGGCCCATAAAGACGACTGATATTTAGCTTATGCTGGCATGATGACATATTCAATATAGCAGAGTAAAGTCATAAAAAAATCTGCAGTGAATGGCTGGCTGTGGCGTGGCTCTTCAAAGCAGCGATGTGTTTCCATGCAATATTCCAAACTAGCAATCCAAACTTCCAGTAACTTCCAGTAACTTCCACCACGCAACTTTGGCAACCAGCGCACTTGTGGTGAGGACGCAGTCGCCGCACTCAACATGGCAAGGCGTTGGGTCATTTGAAGAGCTCGATGCTGGGATTAAGCAGCTGTGTGAAATTGATTCATCGCTCGCTGAGGCAACCAACGCAAAAAATAAATAAATACATATACAAATAAAATAGTGCACTGCTAGTTTTATAAGCCAACGAACAACAATTTGGCTGCTCAACCAACCTAACGGGCCAATGGAAAGTGAATATCTTTAGCACATATTTCAGTGTACAGACGCTCCCCTACTTACAAACATTCGAGTTTACAAACAACGGTACATACCAACAGTTTTTTGTAGTAACATATGTCATATGCTCGCCAGTTGAACATGTACATATCTTTATAGAGCATATCTTTTATTAAATGTTTATTGTTCAGTACAAACCAATACAGTTTACGTATACAAGCCTTAAACATACATATATAGACCTTAAACATACATTCCATCCAAAATATAGCACTGAAGCAACTTACAAGCGAATACACCTTATGAATGACCATTTGGAACGTATCTCGTTTGTAAATTGGGAGCGTCTGCATAAGGTGCAACCAAAAGCCTTGATTTTCTTCAAAAGATGGCCACTGCAAGACTAATAAAGGCAAATTCAATCCAATACGCCTTATAAGAAGGTGAGCCTTATATGTGAAGTAATACTGATCCACAACAGGTCTCACAACTACTGTCAGCAGCCGCCGACCCCCCCACAAACCACATAGAAATAAGAGTGCACCCCCAGCCTCTACTATAGCCTTATAATGTGGTGTGCCTTATATTTGGACAACTTTTATTATATTTTTATGTTTTTTTTCCATTCATTGAAGGTGCACCTTATATATAGAAAAAGTTCATTAGCCTTATACTCCAGTGCGCCTTATACACCGGAAAATCCGGTACTTTATCCAAAGTCAAACGAGACCATTCACAACGCTAACAAGGAGAAATGTAATTGATAATGGATGGCTGGATTATTCGGCTGTTTTCATAATGCAGGCAAATTTGGATACTTCACTTGGCGGCAAATTAAAGAAAAACATCTCAATCGCACCATGCAGCGCTTGTGTAATTGAAAGCTTTTCACCATAATAGTGTCATGACACAATGGCAGTCAGCGTTTAAATTACGAGAAAAAAAAGAAAAAGAATGCATTTTAAATGTTTGGTAAAAAAGTTTCAGTAACACTATGGTGCTGACGGTGCAATCATTTCCTCTCACATGCGCTCGCAAGAGCAGCTGTACAGCTTCACCGGCATGTGGATTAAATAAATACAGTGTGCACGGAGCTTGTTAACACTTGTTCACTTGGCCACGGGATAAGGTGGTAGCCAAAAAGAGAGAAGAGAGGAAGCAAAGGAAAAAAAAAAGACAACACACCCTGTGGCGGCACACATACAAGCAGGTGAGCGGGTGGAGCTCGGCTCAGCGTGGGAGTGAGGAGCGAGCAATAACACACAGTGTCATTGCAAACCCAGCGTGCGAGATCACACTCGACAAACCGAGTTCATGCTGAACCACAAGTCGGCATTGGATGCCCGTTGGCAAAGTTGGCTGGTTTCAAACCTGATCTGATGAAAGCATTTCAGCGCAGGCGCGGCTAGAAACAGTCAGGAGACGAATGAACCCCTGTAAATCTATATTGGGATCCACGACTGGCCCTGCTTTTGTCGCATTTCTGTTTTTTCTGAAAAATGGCATCAGGGAGAGCTTTATGTGATGATTATGGCGACTTTTACATCCTGACAATCTAATAACTGAGTAAGAGGACTTGCAATACAGTGGCTCACCACACACCACAAATGAACAAAACGCCCAAAGTAGTCAACTAAACCTCTGCAGTGAAATGTTCCGCATTCATTTATCTCATCACAAATCAAAATCGGAGTGTTTAAAACAGTGTGAGACCTTCAAAACCGCCACTGAAAACACACATAAAGAAACTTACATTCTTAACTCATTCACTGCTATTCCCGAATCTCTTCGGGAATTGAAAAGCATGACGTGGAGCATTCCTGTATGTATGTTGTATGGGTATTGGTTTTTCTTTGCTTGGTTAGGATCAAGTTCTGGTCAGACCACTGGCAATGTTTTTCCCTCTCACAATGGGGCAGCATTTGCCTTTGGTACAGCCGCCCCCATTTCAAGCTCATATAACTCCAGAGTGACCTAACTTGGGAATTAACGGCAACAAATAAATAGTATATTGAATTTTGATAACACTGTGGCCTCATAAAACACACAGCTAGCTAAGCGCAAGGTCATACTTTTTTTATACTCAACATTTCCACAGACTTCACAAGCTTATTGGATTGTATGTTTGGGGGTAGAGGAGGGGGGGGGGTTGCGAGGGGGTTAGCTGATGCTCCAAATTTCCTGTAAACTCATTGTGGTTATGTCGATTTTGCAGTTTTCTCCTAATTACACAGATTTAGTTTTCACACCATTTATGATGGATGGATGGATGGATGGATAGATGGATTCATACCCCGCCCACCTCAGACTATGTAAGTGACCTGGGAATAGTCACCACAGTGAAACTGCACTCTTTCTCTCCTTCATTCATTTAATCAATTATGAAATCTCTCACACATACACACTTGACACACCGCTTAACGCGCTAGTGTCATTTGGCCCAAAGTCGATCATGAGCAAACTAACAAATTATGTCGCTAATTGCGGTGACGTCCGGCGACAACGCCTTTATCCCGTCTTTGTCGGCTTCATTTAGAATGCTCTGCCAAGGAAATAATTGTTTGTGGGAAAAAGATTTTAAAACAAGTTCACGTCAAAAGTGAGCATATAGGTGAGTGTAGCAAGTAGCAGTTCCTGTTCCAGAGACGCATTTTACAGCTGTGTTTTTATGCACAACATTGAACAGCCATTTTTTTAAACTGCTGCTAAAATGCTAAAAACTGAGAAGCTAACACAGAGCGTAGACATATTTTTATTCATTTGTTTTGCCTGTCGACTAAATCTGCACAAGTGTTCACTTATTCCGTCCCATTGTTGACTGTAATGTAATATTGGTAAAAACAACAACAAACATGAAACTATTCGTCCAGAGTCAAACAAACTGAGAGACGTAGCGCTGACCACGCCGCAGGGGCCGTTACGTCAGAAACGTGCACGCGTTTGAAATGACATCCCGACTTAACTCGTAGGCTCCATCAAGTTGTCTTCGCTTGACATTCCTTCGGTGTTTTTTTTTTTTGAGAACTGTACAAAAACACGTTCCAAATCCGACTAGTGCTGGCAACATCAAAGCTGTGGCAGTACCACAACACACAGGCACGTACATGCGAAACTGCGCATGTACGCACGCGCAAATATACGTAGCCGTAGACAGTCGCAAACACCAGCGCGCACGCAGACCACAGCTAAAAGCATCAAGCGGTTAGAAGCAACCCGCCCTTGCTGAATAACATCACTAAGCAAAAGCCACCGTACCACATAATGAAAAACATACAAACACGCACGCACGCACGAACAAACGCACGCCCACGCACACACTGGCGTGCTTACAAGGCCTCGTGTGTATCCTGTCCCATATGTTCTGGCTTGTTCTAATGGTTTATCTAAACACACAATGACAGAAAAAAAGGCATCATCAAAAGTCTTTTTAGGTTGATTTTGAACTTTGATCAAAACAAGTTTTTGAACTTTGATCATAAATTTGAATTGCATTGAACAATAGCTATTTATGATGATGAATGGATCCGCACAAATAAGACCATCCAAAATACATTCACATCACACACCACATCTATAACTATTTAGATATCTATCTTTATATAGATCTATCTTTATATAGATCTATCTATCTATCTATCTATAGATCTATCTATATATATATAGATCAGGGGTCGGCAACCTTTACGACTCAAAGAGCCATTTGGACCCATTTCCCACAGAAAAGAAAACACTGGGAGCCACAAAATCCTTTTGACATTTAAAATGAAGACAACACTGCATCTTTTCATCATCGTTTTTTACCTTCATATATGCATAAACAAACTATAGTGTGTTGCATTTCTGAATCAATGAACTGTTACAGAGAAGCGAAATTACATTTCTGCACGCAACGAAAACATTTTAAACACCGAAAAAAAGACGTTGGGTTGAAGATTACTTTCAAATATAATACTCAATGTCTATTTAAAAAAAAAAGATTATTTGAAAAATGGCAAATACAATATTTATGACCTGGTTAATGTGATTTCTGCTCCTGCACCTCAGCGCACAGCCTCTGCACATCAGGGCTGTGTGATCATCCACTTCATAAAATGATTTTTGCTCTGATCAGCCTTCCGCATCAGTTCCGAAACGGCTCTTTTTCTCTCATCTCCATCCGGATATTTTTGAGCAAAGGCTGTGTGTTTGTTCTGGAAATGTCTTGCGACATTTGACTTTTTGTTGTTTGCTAACTTCTCATTACATATTAAGCATACCGGTAAACCCGTCTCATCAGCAGTGAAGGCGAACGAATCTGCTCACGTATGATTAAACGTTCTGTTTTCTTCAGACACTTTTCTTTTCTTAGATTTATCCATGGTTGGCCTACCTGGGGGTCAAAAAATTCAAGAAATCGTGCGCAATTTGGCGGTTGTGACCGGATATACGTCCACTGTCGATGGTTGTGACGTATATTATGAGCGACAAAAAAATTGAATATGTTTTATTTTGTATTATTTATAATCACCATAATCTTCAAATTTAGATTTACATTTTAAAAACGAACGAACTAAAATAATATACATTAAATTAAATACTCATTATATATTTTCTAGGGAGGGAGCCGCAGCAGGGGGGGGAAAGAGCCACATGTGGCTCCGGAGCCGCGGGTTCCCGACCCCTGATATCGATCGATCGATCTCGATCTATCGATCTATCGATCTCGATCTATCTATCGATCTCGATCTATCTATCTATCGATCTATCTATATTTCTATCTATAGATATATCTATATATCTATCTATATCTATCTATATCTATCTAACATATATATATATATTATATATATATATATATATATATATATATAGAGAGAGAGAGAGAGAGAGAGAGAGAGAGAGAGAGAGATATCTCTTACTAAATATCTCTCTCTTATTAAACATCAAAACAAAACTGCTCATTTTGACACCAAAATATCCCAAAAAAATGAACGAATGGAAAAAAAATATGATCCCATTCGAATTAACAAGACTTAATCTTTAGTCATTCGATTGCACTCATTCAGGAAACCAATTACTGTATTTTCTGTACTATAAGGCGCACCTAAAAAAAGATGACCATTGACCATTTGCATCATAATCCTTATTTATGGAAAATATTTTTAAATATGTCATTCGTTAAAGGTGCACCTTATACTCCAGAAAATATGGTAATTCCCACGACAGTTTTTAATCATTGATTGATTAATATTAAATATAAATTCTTGATATTTATATTGCTGG
Source organism: Hippocampus bargibanti (assembly GCF_051943395.1). Lineage (NCBI taxonomy): Eukaryota > Metazoa > Chordata > Actinopteri > Syngnathiformes > Syngnathidae > Hippocampus > Hippocampus bargibanti. The sequence continues at coordinate 3,508,003 of NC_142753.1, read as the reverse complement.
TGACCTCAGTTTGAATACATACAAATATACAGTTGATTATCAATCTCAAACCTTATTCAAGAATTAACAACAAATGAATTTGTCACATGATTTGAGTCAGTGATTTCTTTTTTTAATTATGCAGATTACTATTTAAACATATATATGGAGAAATATGTGGAATATACATATTTAACAGTATGACTTACCTCTGCTGGTCATCAGGTTATGAAAACATGCCTGGGCATCAGTTCTGTTCAAGCGGCCCAGTTAGGCCCCGGAGGTTTCTGCTCCGATAAGAATTGAGAGGGGAGGGGTGGGGGGTTTGGAAAAAAAGTAATAATAAAAAGAAAAAAGAAAAAAAAAGAAAAAGAAAAAAGTAAGAGTGGAGCTCTCCTTTCTCAACAAGGCCACATAACTCCACACAGGTCCACAGTGGCCAAACCTTCACCTTTTTTTTTGTTGGGAGGGGGGGGGGTGTGAGAGGGGATGTGGGGGACTTTAGGAGGGTCTTAAACTCCACATGGCATCCGCTTGCTCTGGTCTACTGCTGCTGGTGCTGTTATGCGTCGCAGCCCGATGGAGCGTGTTGTAGATCCACGGGAGAAGTTTTAAAACAGGTGGCGGTCCAGTCTCACTTGTGGTTTAAATCCTTACTTGTCAATTTTGGTAGAGAAGGGGGGGGGCACCTTTAGCACCTGGAAGAAGGCAGAAACACAAATAGGTTTGACATTTTATATGAGGACAAATTTTACAGAAAAAAAACCCCACCCCACCCTCTCCCGCCAAGACTTGCAAATTGGTTGTCGTGCGGCAGAAGGAAAGAGTTTCACGCCACACTTCCAATTTGACTACAACGTAGACGGAGAGATCAAATCTATCGTACAAACGAGAGCCAGCCGGTGTCCAAATATGGCAGCCGGTAACGTATGTGGAAAACGACCGTAAAAGACGTGGGTCATGCGCCGTTTGGGGCCATGGTGCAGAAACAATACAATGAGTCATGTGACAGATTATCCAATCGATAGATAGATATCTGTTAGCTGGCTGGCTATCTAGCTATATATAAGCTATCTCTAAGCTGGCTGGATAGCTAGCTATCTATTAGTTATTAATTAGCTAGTTATCTATTAGCTCGCTAGCTAACTTACTTTACTTACTTATTTGAGTTATTCGGGGTTGAGTGAACACTGGTGCATGTGGCTGCCGCTGCTCACCCACAGATAAACTGATCCTGTGACTGTAAAGTGACCGTGAGAGTTTTGAAAGGCGCTTATAAATTAAATAGATTAAAATTATTATTATTATTATTATTATTATCAATTCACTAAAAAATGATTTTATTCTATTAACTAATTCATTGCCATTTCTGAATTTATTCTGGATTTAAAAATATGATGTAGAGCGCCATTCACGAATGTGTTCAGGTTTTGTTTTTTCTTGCAGGGGTGGGGAGTGCAGATAAAGCGCTGGTCAGACTTCTGGCAATGTTCTTCCCTTCCACGAGGGGGCAGCATTTCCCTTTTTCCGTGTTAGTGATTTGTTCCAGCTTCAGCTGTTGTTAAAGCATTGTATTTTGTACGTTCGCCCCCATTTCAAGCTCATATAATTCCAGACCCATATAATTTAGATTCCACTTGGAGTTGCAATCTTCAGCTTCCACACTGTATGGCTTTTAAAAAGGTAGGGTCTATCCCGGTGAGTGACGTGGGTGTCAGAACGAGAGTGTCCTCTTAGCTGTTGTGAGTTCCAGTTTGCCACAGGTCGTTCACTGGCTAACTTTTTGCCCGTCTAGGAGTTAAATGCCATCAGTTGCATAAATGTGTTTGTTTTGTTATCGCTTTCTAATTTTCAATTTGAACTCTGTGTTTACAATCCGATGGCAAAAGATGATAATTTCTGCTGTAGGTTTGCCATACTAAGCCTCGCCGTGGCGCGAAAATCATTCCTTCCTTCCATGTGGCTCATTCCAACTTTTGTGTGGGTTGTAGAAAACAAAGGCGGCGCCCCATTTGCGATGGAGAGCGAAGTCATTATGTGAAAACGGATACGAGGCGTTTTTGGAAGAGAAACAGAAGACCGCTGGCGAGAAACAAAAATCAAGCGCATTATGAGTCATTACAGAAATTATGAGTCATTTTCGGACCTTCCCGTCTCAAAGCATTGATATGAGTGTGGTTTAGCGATATAGAAAAAAAGTGGTATTTTGATAGTACAGTGATAAAAAAATGCTTCAGTGTTTTGTACACTTGACCATAGAAACAAGATAAATTCTATTTCACAATTGGACAATTGGAAGTAGTCTTCAGCTGTTGTTAAATATTTTCTTTTAAAAACAAAAAACAGTTGAGTCATAAAAGTCCAATTTGTTTTATTTTTTTCAAGCAAGAAAAAATACATTTAATTTTTAAATAGTGTTGCTCACTATTTGGCTAGATACCTAGCTGTCTACTTCGCTAGCTATCTAGTTGGCTACCTACCTATCTATTAGCCAACTAATCTTGCTATCTAGCTAGCTATCTCACTGGCTACCTTGCTAGCTATCTATTTGCTAACTGGCTATCTAGCTGGCTACCTAACTAGCTATCTATTTGCTATCTATATGTTGTATATTAGCCCTCTGGCTAACTAGGTATCTATTAGTTAGCTATTAGCCAGCTAGCTAACTTTCTATCTCTGAGTTACTCCAGGTTGAGTGAACGCTGGCGTATGTGGCTGCCGCTTCTCACCCACAGAAAAACTTATCCTGTGACGGTAAAGTGACCTTGAGAGTTTTGAAAAGCGCTTATAAATGAAATGTATTATTATTATTATTATTATTATTATTATCTCATCTCATTTTCCGTACCGCTTATTCCTCATTAGAGTCGCGGGAGCCTATCTCAGCTGTCTTCGGGCACGAGGCGGGGGACACCCTGAATTGGTTGCCAGCCAATCGCAGGGCACAGAAAGACATACAACAGTCACTCTCACATTCACACCTAGGGACAATTTGGAGTGGTCAATCTGCCTGCCATGCATGTTTTTGGAGTGTGGGAGGAAACCGGAGGATCCGGAGAAAACCCACGTGGGTCCGGGGAAAACATGCAAACTCCACACAGGGAGGCCGGACCGGTACGCGAACCGGCGACCTCGACATTTGACTTTTTGTTGTTTGCTAACTTCTCATTACATATTAAGCATACCGGTAAACCCGTCTCGTCAGCAGTGAAGGCGAACGAATCTGCTCACGTATCATTAAACGTTCTGTTTTCTTCAGACACTTTTCTTTTCTTAGATTTATCCATAGTTGGCCTACCTGGGGGTCAAAAAATTCAAGAAATCGTGCGCAATTTGGCGGTTGTGACCGGATATACGTCCACTGTCGATGGTTGTGACGTATATTATGAGCGACAAAAAAAATTGAATATGTTTTATTTTGTATTATTTATAATCACCATAATCTTCAAATTTAGATTTACATTTTAACGAACTAAAATAATATACATTAAATTAAATACTCATTATATATTTTCTAAAGCCGCAGGGAGCCGCAGCAGGGGGGGAAAGAGCCACATGTGGCTCCGGAGCCGCGGGTTCCCGACCCCTGATATCGATCGATCGATCGAGATCTATCGATCTATCGATCTCGATCTATCTATCGATCTCGATCGATCTATAGATCTATCTATATTTCTATCTATAGATATATCTATATATCTATCTATATATCTATCTAACATATATATATATATATATATATATATATATATATATATATATATATATAGATATATATATATATAGATATATATATATATATATATATATATATATATATATATATATATATAACTATCTATCTATATATATATATATATATATAGAGAGAGAGAGAGAGAGAGAGAGAGAGAGAGAGAGAGCGAGAGAGAGAGAGAGAGAGAGAGAGAGAGAGAGAGAGAGAGAGAGAGAGAGAGAGAGAGAGAGAGAGAGAGAGAGATATCTCTTACTAAACATCTCTCTCTTATTAAACATCAAAACAAAACTGCTCATTTTGACACCAAAATATCCCAAAAAAATGGACAAATGGAAAAAAAATATGATCCCATTCGAATTAACAAGACTTAATCTTTAGTCATTCGATTGTACTCATTCAGCAAACCAATTACTGTATTTTCTGTACTATAAGGCGCACCTAAAAAAAGATGACCATTGACCATTTGCATCATAATCCTTATTTAAGGAAAATATTTTTAAATATGTCATTCGTTAAAGGTGCACCTTATACTCCAGAAAATATGGTAATTCCCACGACATTTTTTAATCATTGATTGATTAATATTAAATATAAATTCTTGATATTTATACTGCTGGTGACCTCAGTTTGAATACATACAAATATACAGTTGATTATCAATCTCAAACCTTATTCAAGAATTAATAACAAATGAATTTGTCACATGATTTGAGTCAGTGATTTCTTTTTTTAATTATGCATATTACTATTTAAACATATATATGGAGAAATATGTGGAATATACATATTTAACAGTATGACTTACCTCTGCTGGTCATCAGGTTATGAAAACATGCCTGGGCATCAGTTCTGTTCAAGCGGCCCAGTTAGGCCCCGGAGGTTTCTGCTCCGATAAGAATTGAGAGGGGAGGGGTGGGGGGTTTGGAAAAAAAGTAATAATAAAAAGAAAAAAGAAAAAAAAAGAAAAAGAAAAAAGTAAGAGTGGAGCTCTCCTTTCTCAACAAGGCCACATAACTCCACACAGGTCCACAGTGGCCAAACCTTCACCTTTTTTTTTGTTGGGAGGGGAGGGGTGTGAGAGGGGATGTGGGGGACTTTAGGAGGGTCTTAAACTCCACATGGCATCCGCTTGCTCTGGTCTACTGCTGCTGGTGCTGTTATGCGTCGCAGCCCGATGGAGCGTGTTGTAGATCCACGGGAGAAGTTTTAAAACAGGTGGCGGTCCAGTCTCACTTGTGGTTTAAATCCTTACTTGTCAAATTTGGTAGAGAAGGGGGGGGGGGCACCTTTAGCACCTGGAAGAAGGCAGAAACACAAATAGGTTTGACATTTTATATGAGGACAAATTTTACAGAAAAAAACCCCCACCCCACCCTCTCCCGCCAAGACTTGCAAATTGGTTGTCGTGCGGCAGAAGGAAAGAGTTTCACGCCACACTTCCAATTTGACTACAACGTAGACGGAGAGATCAAATCTATCGTACAAACGAGAGCCAGCCGGTGTCCAAATATGGCAGCCGGTAACGTATGTGGAAAACGATCGTAAAAGACGTGGGTCATGCGCCGTTTGGGGCCATGGTGCAGAAACAATACAATGAGTCATGTGACAGATTATCCAATCGATAGATAGATATCTGTTAGCTGGCTGGCTATCTAGCTGGCTATATATAAGCTATCTCTAAGCTGGCTGGATAGCTAGCTATCTATTAGTTATTAATTAGCTAGATATCTATTAGCTCGCTAGCTAACTTACTATCTATTTGAGTTATTCGGGGTTGAGTGAACACTGGTGCATGTGGCTGCCGCTGCTCACCCACAGAAAAACTGATCCTGTGACTGTAAAGTGACCGTGAGAGTTTTGAAAGGCGCTTATAAATTAAATAAATATTATTATTAATATTATTATTATTATTATTATTATTATTATCAATTCACAAAAAAATGATTTTATTCTATTAACTAATTCATTGCCATTTCTGAATTTATTCTGGATTTAAAAATATGATGTAGAGCGCCATTCACGAATGTGTTCAGGTTTTGTTTTTTCTTGCAGGGGTGGGGGGTGCAGATAAAGCGCTGGTCAGACTTCTGGCAATGCTGCCCCCTCTGCCACGAGGGGGCAGCATTTCCCTTTTTCCGTGTTAGTGATTTGTTCCAGCTTCAGCTGTTGTTAAAGCATTGTATTTTGTACGTTCGCCCCCATTTCAAGATCATATAACTCCAGACCCATATAATTTAGGAATTAACACTTTTTTCTCATGGAAGAAGAGAGTCTAATGTTTCTTACACAGAATGCAATCTCAATGTATTCCTAACACTCAATATTCGGTGGGTCCTGCAATTTAAGTGAAAATGACAATAACCCTGGCACTGGAGAGGACAGATCTTTTCACATCGTCTGGCAGTAAATGAGTTAAATATAGAATCAACTTTAAAATTATTGTATATACATTTAACGCTATCCATAACCTTGCCCCCACATACCTATCTGACCTTCAAATTTCTATTCCCTCTCGTTCCCTCAGATCCTCTTCCTCCTTCCACCTCTGTGTGCCCCCCTTGCCCGTCGCAGCACGATGGGGGACAGAGCTTTCAGCCGCTCTGCCCCTAAACTCTGGAACTCACTTCCTCCCAACATTCGTAACATGGATTCTCTTCCCACCTTCAAATCCCATCTCAAAACCCACCGATTTAAAATTGCATTTTCTGTGTAGCTCTTTCTATTGTTTGTATTTATAATTGTATTTTATTTATTGTATTCTATTTTGTGATTGTATTTTTTTTATTATAGTACCTATCCTTGTCTGTGACTGTAAGGTGTCCTTGAGAGCTTTGAAATGAGCTTAAAATGAAATGTATTATTATTATTATTATTATTATTATTATTATTATTATTATTAAACTATGAAACGTGTATGTGAGGAGCAGGGATGACTGTTGTCCACTTGGAGTTGCAATCTTCAGCTTCCACACTGTATGGCTTTTAAAAAGGTAGGGTCTATCCCGGTGAGTGACGTGGGTGTCAGAACGAGAGTGTCCTCTTAGCTGTTGTGAGTTCCAGTTTGCCACAGGTCGTTCACTGGCTAACTTTTTGCCCGTCTAGGAGTTAAATGCCATCAGTTGCATAAATGTGTTTGTTTTGTTATCGCTTTCTAATTTTCAATTTGAACTCTGTGTTTACAATCCGATGGCAAAAGATGATAATTTCTGCTGTAGGTTTGCCATACTAAGCCTCGCCGTGGCGCGAAAATCATTCCTTCCTTCCATGTGGCTCATTCCAACTTTTGTGTGGGTTGTAGAAAACAAAGGCGGCGCCCCATTTGCGATGGAGAGCGAAGTCATTATGTGAAAACGGATACGAGGCGTTTTTGGAAGAGAAACAGAAGACCGCTGGCGAGAAACAAAAATCAAGCGCATTATGAGTCATTACAGAAATTATGAGTCATTTTCGGACCTTCCCGTCTCAAAGCATTGATATGAGTGTGGTTTAGCGATATAGAAAAAAAGTGGTATTTTGATAGTACAGTGATAAAAAAATGCTTCAGTGTTTTGTACACTTGACCATAGAAACAAGATAAATTCTATTTCACAATTGGACAATTGGAAGTAGTCTTCAGCTGTTGTTAAATATTTTCTTTTAAAAACAAAAAACAGTTGAGTCATAAAAGTCCAATTTGTTTTATTTTTTTCAAGCAAGAAAAAATACATTTAATTTTTAAATAGTGTTGCTCACTATTTGGCTAGATACCTAGCTGTCTACTTCGCTAGCTATCTAGTTGGCTACCTACCTATCTATTAGCCAACTAATCTTGCTATCTAGCTAGCTATCTCACTGGCTACCTTGCTAGCTATCTATTTGCTAACTGGCTATCTAGCTGGCTACCTAACTAGCTATCTATTTGCTATCTATATGTTGTATATTAGCCCTCTGGCTAACTAGGTATCTATTAGTTAGCTATTAGCCAGCTAGCTAACTTTCTATCTCTGAGTTACTCCAGGTTGAGTGAACGCTGGCGTATGTGGCTGCCGCTTCTCACCCACAGAAAAACTTATCCTGTGACGGTAAAGTGACCTTGAGAGTTTTGAAAAGCGCTTATAAATGAAATGTATTATTATTATTATTATTATTATTATTATCTCATCTCATTTTCCGTACCGCTTATTCCTCATTAGAGTCGCGGGAGCCTATCTCAGCTGTCTTCGGGCACGAGGCGGGGGACACCCTGAATTGGTTGCCAGCCAATCGCAGGGCACAGAAAGACATACAACAGTCACTCTCACATTCACACCTAGGGACAATTTGGAGTGGTCAATCTGCCTGCCATGCATGTTTTTGGAGTGTGGGAGGAAACCGGAGGATCCGGAGAAAACCCACGTGGGTCCGGGGAAAACATGCAAACTCCACACAGGGAGGCCGGACCGGTACGCGAACCGGCGACCTCTCCACTGTGAAGCCGGTGTGCTAACCACTAGACTAGCCTCTATTATTATTATTATTATTATTATTATTATTATTATTATTATTATTATTATTATTATTATTATTATTATTATTTCAACTAAAATGCTCATTTTCTGAAGTTGGACAAAAGTCATGGACTGAAAAGGTTCAAGAAAAAATGACCTGAAGACAAATAATTTTGGGGGGCTTTAGGTTACGAAAATTTGTCTGATTTTATTCAATCCTGCCGTTTACCACCAGAAGAGCAGTGTGACGAGGTTTCATACCCCCAAAAAATCTTCATGCTTCTGGATTTGCAACGTGAGCACATAATCACTCAAGCCATTAGCCGCTAATGATTAGCGTCTTTTATAAAAGACAAAAAAAACAACGGGAAAATAAGTTTCTTTCCCGTCAAAGGTCGGAATAGTTTCCCCGTGGAGACCCGACGATGGGGTCTACCAGCTCCTCATTTAGTTCTTCTGCTTTTCTCTTTATCCGCCGCGTCTCCGGCGTGACTTATCTCCATCCTTTCCACTCATGTTCCTCTCCCAAGTTTTCAAATGTCTGTCTTTCCCATCAATCCATCACTGAGCTCTCGACAAACTTTCGCGTGATTCCTGCTTGTTTTTCCAACGTGCGAGTACCCGAGACAGGATCGCGCACGCTCACACCACCCGCATACGTCTTCCCACCACAGTACACCCATCGCCTCCCGTGCTCCGCAGCTGTGTGTGGTCCCTATCCGACTATAGGCTGTTACCTTGTGCCAGACGGGTCAGGGAAGCGTCGCTAGCCGATATACAAGGGAGAGGTGGTTGGGGGGGGGGGGGGGGGGGGGTAACTTGACTTGGTTGGAGGGTGGGGAGTAGGGGAAGGGTGTTTGTTTTTCTGTTTCCAATTTGGTCGGGCCCGGGAGGAACTCCACACTCCGCTCAGTCTCAAACGCGCCATTCATGACGGCCCGATGCACGTGATTACACACAAACACCGGCTCGTCCAGAACACCCACCCACACCCCCTCAGAAGGCGTGGCCAGGAGTACAGTTACCACCAAAATGCGCGCAAGTTGGTCGGCACCGCTCTCTGGATGTCGGACCAGTCAAGAGCGAATCTTGCACATCCGTTAGGCAGGACTGCAGAAACGAGATCATTAACTCATTCACTGCCAGACCATGTTCAAAAATGTGTCCACTCCAGTGCCAGGGTTTTGTCATTGTCCCTCAAATTACAAGATCCATAGAGTATTGAGTTTTAGGACGACAAAAACATTCAATGCGGTGTAAGAAACCTTAGACTCTTTTCTTTCATCAGAAATAATTAATTCCCAAGTTACAGTGATACCTTGGCTTATGAACTTAATTGGTTCCCAGACAGAGTGTGTAAGGCAAAAAGTGTGTATCCCAAAAACTATTTTCCCATAGGAAACCATTAAAATGAGAATAATCCGTTCCCAGGTACCCATCAAACATAATTTTCTACATTCTAATTTTCTAAGCGTTAAAGCTACACAAAAGATACCTTATTTTATGTATAATAAATGTGCTATGGTATTTTAATTAAAGAAATAAACTGTACTGTATAATTAAGTCATTGTATTTACCTGTGTGATGGTCGTTGATGGCTTGATGGAACGGATAGTTTTTTGCATAAAGTGTCTCAAGGAGCTCTGGGTTGTACATCTTGGAAGTTGTAATATTGCAACAGCAACAGATGCAAGCAGACACACTAGAAAGATCATTAATAGCTGAGCTAGAGTTATCTGAGCTAGTTATCTGAGCTAGTGTTATCTGAGCTAAAATTGGGGGCGGATATACAAAATACAACGCAATATTTGTTTATATAGCGCTTTAACAACAGCTGGACAAAACGGAAATGCTGCCCCCTTGTGGAAGAGGAAAAAACATTGCCAGAGGTCTGGCCAGCGCTTTGTCGGCACCCAAACATGGAAAATAAACAAAACCGGAACAAATTCGGGAATAGCGCTCCACATCATGCTTTTCAATTCCCGAATAAATTCGAGAATGGCAGTCAATGAATGAATTAATACAAAAACAGTCATTGATTAGTTTGGTGTTTACTTCGACTGGGATTGGTATGCGCTTTATCGGCGTCCCCTGCAAAGAAAAACCAAATCCCGAACAAATTTGGGAATGTAGCTGCACGTCGTATTTTCAATTCCGGAATAAATTCTGGAATGGCAGTGAATGAGTTAACCACAAAAGGCATTTTTTCATTGTTTTGAACATTTGAGGTCAGCTCCAAAACTATCAAACATGTCATTCACATCGTATTGATCAACAGCCATCGAAATGGCAATTTTCCATTTTTTTCATAATGCTGTATGTTTTTCATTTTTTTTATTATTATTTTTTAACCACCATAAAACTTTACAAACTACAGCACCATTAAACGCAGCCACAGCTTGAATGTGTCAAAAGGAATGAATATTTCAAGGAAGCCCCCGGTGTGAAAAACACAAAACTAAACAAGCATAAAAGTACTGAAACAATCTTTGGCCACGCCGCTTTAGTGCAACCTGCTCAAAGTTAAAAAAAAAAAAAGAAAAGCAAGATACTGAATCAAATTTATGGAATCCCATTTTACGAGCTGACAAGCAGACGCATCCCTGGCAGCGTTCAGGAAAAAAAAAACTTTGCTCAAACAAGAATAGCCAAATAACGTCTGCTTGTGCCCGTGGCTGCTGAGGCAGCCAGCTTTCCAACCTCGCAGTGGCCCAGACAAACACAAGCGTGTATTCAGTCTTGGCCACGCAGGTATAAATCAACAGGTATCTATCTCAGAAGTCGCTCATAAATTAAATATTTTTTTTTTTTTTAAGTTGAAAGAAATGAAACAAATTATAGAGGACAAACTTTTTTTTTTTTGCTGTTATCGTGGGTGTCATGGAAGGAACAAGTAGCGGGTATAAATCAACATGTTGATTGTTGACTCTCTGGCCTTCTCTATCTGCCTTTTTTCCCCCTTCAGAAATTATGGAAAACAAACCTAAATCGTGCCAGAGGAACTCACACACACACACACACACACACACACACACACACACACACACACACACACACACACACACACACACACACACACACACGCACACACACACATGCATACACACACACGCACACACACACACACAACACAAACACTTTTCTGTCTGGCTAATTTCAAAATATGACATCACTCACACACAAGACGTCCACAGAAAATGAAGGAAAGGGAAGAAAGCCGGACACGAGGCGCATATGCAGCGACACAACTCTTCGCCGCCTGTGTAAACACACAAACACGCACACTTTTCCACTCGCGCACAAGCGGACATTTCCTCCAGGGGTGCCCCCCCTCACCCTCTCCTACTCGCCACCGCCGCCCTCTCTGACTGACGGGAAATGTATCTCGACAAACTTAGCGCAGTTAGCTGGGCCACAATGTTGACTTGTATATTTCCTTTTTGCCGGGACAAGCCGAGTGCAGTTTCTCCGCTATCGGGAAGCGCGGTGATGTCAATTTCAGAGCGCAGCGTCAAAATGTGTCACTCGATCGTGAGTATTTGTGAGTTTTCTCGTTTCTAGATTGTTTTGACAAAGTCAGCAAAGGCCCTGTTATCAGACACATATCAATGATTACCGTATTTATAATAATAATAATAATAATAATAATAATAATAATAATACATTTGATTTATAAGCGGCTTTCAAAACTCTCAAGGTCACTTTACAGTCACAGGATCAGTTTTTCTGTGGGTGAGCAGCCGCAGACACACGCGCCAGTGTTCACTCAGATAGAAAGTAATAATAACTTACGGCTAACTAATAGATAGCAAATAGCTACCTAGATAGCTAATAGATAGCAACATGAGCCAGCGTTCAACCCAGAATAACTCAAATAGATAGAAAGCTAGCTAGCTAGCCAATCGATAGCCAACAGATACCTAGCTAGATAGCCGGCCAGCTAGATAGTGAATAGCTAGCTAGGTAGCTAGCTAGATAGATTTCCCGGTATATAGGGTGCAATGGGGTAACGGTAAAAGGTGCACACGCAATGAATGTTGAATTTTCAAACTATTTCCAGATATAAGGAACACCGGACTATAAAGCGCACTTTCAATGAATGAAAACAGTGTTCCAAATAGAAGGCATACCATATTGTAAGGCGCTACAGTAGAGGCTGTGGTTACGCAATACTTTTTCAACAGGGGTAAATGGAGTCGGCGGCTGCTGAAAGCAGTTGCGAGACAAGTTGCAATTCAATATTACTGTATTTTCCGATGTATAAGGTGCACCGGAGTATAAGGTGCATCCCCAATGAACGTTGAATTTTCAAACTATTTCCATTTTAAGGTGCACTATACTATAATAAAGGGGTCGGGAACCTTTTTGACTAAGAGAGCCATAAAAGTAAAATATGTTTTTCAGTGAGAGCCACACTCGGGCGCGCACGCACGCATGCAAACACACACGCAAAACGCATGCACGCGCGGTCACTTTTCAAGAAAATGTCAGAATGTATTATTTGGCTGATGACAACATACCTCCATTTTTTTTATTAATAAAATGGAGGTCCGAGAAAGTGAAACTATGTTTAAGAGAATAAAAGGATGTTTGCAATGTGTTCGTACAGCGAATTGCCTTAAGAGTTCCAAGACCAGTTGTGGCTTAATATGATGTCACATATCAGGCGCACCTGCATGGGGTGATCTTTGGAAGAAAATGAAGGCATTTGGGTGTGCCTTATACACCGGAAAATAAGTTAGCTTTAGTGCTGATCCTGTCGTTTGGTTGGTTTAATTTTCCCTTGAAAGTGGTCAGGGCTAACAATCATCAACAGACATGTTCAATATTTACGATAACAAAGCATAAAACATATTACTTGTCATATTATTTGTTATTTATTCATTTTTTGTTGTTTTGACTTCAAGATGTCGCCGCGAGAGTGGCTGCCTTTCCAGCAGTTCCTGTATTTTGTTTTTCTACATCTTTCTTTCCTTTCATTAATTTTCTGCTATGAAATGTCAATTTCTCCACTGCGAGACTAATAAAGATAAATCAAATCCAATGCAATTGTTGCGATCACACATCCCATGACTAAAACAACGAGAACTCTTAATAGACATGTTTCTTCCCTCTGTTTCAAGCATATTCATTTTCACAAATCACCCCAAAAGAATAAATAAAAACGTGCAAAAACAGTCGCGGTCTATGCAGCCGCCACCGGATATTACAGTACCCCCCTCAACTAATTCCATTTGAGCATCCCCGGCAGCAAATTCAAATTCAAGTTGAGTCTATTCAAAATATTTTTTGGGGGAGGAAAAGTGGGCCGCAAATAACTGTAATGGATGCTTCTTCGGATGTGGTTATTAAGCAGATTACATTTGCATAATCATCTGTAGACTTCCAATGGCGCTGGGCTTTAGATGCACTTCAATGCAGTTTCCTCTTGCCCGTGACACTTCCTTGACACATTTCACCCCCCCACCCGCAACCTCCATCCATATTCAGAAATGAAAACGGCAGAACATCAAACACTTTGCTCAAATTGCAGTGCGGGAATTAGCCGTAAAAATAAAATGAACGAAGAAAACGAGGGAGAGGTTGAGTGCATGAATGTCAACTTTTTTTTCTCCGCTCTCTAATGTTGTAATTTGTTCAGTTGTATATTTGCATAAAAAACTGTGTATTGGGGTGAGGGGGTTTAAGGCTATGTAAGCCCCCAAAGAATTAGCTTGCGTCACAATCGCCTCATTTGGTTGGGTTAAGATGGACGACTTAAACACAGTTAACGACCCCCTTCGTTGCAGAAAATATAAACTCCTCTGTGTAAAAAGACTTCTTAATGTAAGATATTCAAGACTAACAATTTAAATTATGTTTGTTTGTTTGTGTCGGTGAGGTGAAATAAGCCCCTGCGGACAAACGTGAGAGGACAATGCGGCAAATTTGAAACAGGAAAAAGCCTAAAAGCCATGCCGCGGAACAAACGCAGAGCATGCAACCCCCTTCTGTGCTGTCCTTCTTTGACACACACACACACACTCACACTCACACACACACACACACACGGATTTTTAAAAGTCAGCCATAAAGTTTTTTTGACAAAAGCGTGTGATCCACCCCCACTTCCTCCTTCTTTCACTCGTCTATGCTAATGAGCTCCTCACTTACCCATCTGCCCTCCCGCACTTCTTACCTTAAACTCAAATGTGTCCCTTTTTCATTTTTTCTTAATATCAGCAAACACATACATCCTCCTTCCTGGTTGCTAAACTTGAATGGCCAGCAAGGACGTCCAACTTCCACTTATTTTTGTCTCTTACTTTTCTTTATTTAACAAAAAAAAGGAAGAAAAGATTGGTCATACCACCCCTCTTTGACCGTACATTCTCCCCCACACTCTAACACTGTAGGCCTGCGACACCCGCCACTTCGTCTCCCTACTACAAAGACCCCCAGATGTGTGTCCCTCTTCATTTCCATTAAAAAAAAGGATAGGGGGACCACCTCCCCTCTTGTGCTTGACATCCCTCTTTCCACACAAACACACACAACTAAACTTATTAACACAGAAAAGCAAGACAAGCAAGTGCACTGATGTCATTTTGTAGGGACTGGACAAAAAAGGGGACATTATTAGAGAGTAGTGTCTTGTTTTCAAACATTGCCAAAAACATTTTGTATTTTTACAACAAAAACATGCAAAAATCAGCGTAGGGTGCCAATGCGTAAGCGGAACAATCGCGGCTCGGAATTGAAGTGGATTTACAGTACGTGGGATAGGAGATGTGAGACAATTTCTGGATGCTCCAGCTAAGTGTTTGCTTTTAACATTTAGCTTGTATCAGATTTCACCATGATCTCCCTGGATCCACTGGTGAAAAGGATGCTTTGATCCTCTCCTATTTTATCTAGAACTACTTCATAAATCAAAAAGGGTGCAGAAAGTGCTCAAAACTGAAGACGGTGTGTTCTTTGTGCTGTCACATTACAGTAAAGTCTCGTTATATCGATATTCTCGGGAGTCCGAAAAAATATCGATTTAACCGGGACAATCGATATATCCGACCCTGCGCACATGTAATGTTCTCCTTGCGTTCATAGAAATAGTATCGTAATAAGCGGTACTATCGATATAACCGATATCGATATAACGAGACTTTACTGTATTATTATTATTTTATTTTTTTTGACTTCATGATGGCGCCTCGAGATTGGCGCTATCAGCTCCTGTATTTTGTTTTTCTATTTCCGCCTTTTCTCTTCCTTGCATAACTTTAATGCTGTATAATGTACATTTCTCCACTGCGAGACCCATAAAGGCTAGTCCAATCCAATCCAAAAACACACCTTGAATGCACAAAGCGACTGCAAACGCATCACAGTGAGGCATGCAAATATTCAAATTCCAACTGAAGTTTCAAGAAGGTGAACACATTATCGGGAAAATGTTCATAAATGATTACGGATTATTTTTTTAATTTCATTTATTTGTGAAAATGTCCCAGCCATTTCAATAGTTAACACGGTTCCTGCTTGTTCTCACCGTGGCCCGTCTTTCCGTCAAAGCGAAGCAGGAGTTTGCCAAAAACTCTCCCTTCAAGCGGGAGCAGCGCACAGCACGTCAATGAGCGTGGCTGTTGTGAGCGCTGAGCGCGGCAGCTAATGGTTACATAACTGAGTGATTGGTAATTGGCCACATTAGGACAAGAAAGACAGCCCTCCATCCTGTCAGAAGGTGTCGGGTCGTAAATATTGTTTTGAAATGAATTAGCCATTTTCACAAGGTCATCATGAAATTTTGCTTCCTTTGAGCCATTTGGAAGCTAAACAAAGTGCAAACTTAAAGGACAATCGACGTCTCTGGACAAGTTGTGTCCAATCATTTGTGCATCACAAAAGAAAAGCGAATGTTGGCGGATGCCAGTGAGTCACAATCTTAATTGTGTTACAAAATACTTGCTCTTTGTCACGGTGAAGGTATCTATTTTGAGCGTTCCATTTCCTTGATTCATCCAAAAAATGTCGCTTCCAAGTAATGTTTCTAATCCAGACCTGGAAAAAAAGCTTAAAATTGACCTTCTGGCATATTTATGATGGTGATTAAACCCAAGTTTTTAGTCCATTTGGAAAACAAAGGGCACGGGTCCAATACTTTTGAGAGGAATTTTATTTTAAATAAATAAATAAATAAATGCTACATGGGGAGAAATTGCAAATTTTATACAGCGCAATCTAAAAATCTACTTGAAGCCAAGTTAGTGGGCTACGAACTTCTGCCAAAGTTCATGTTCATGGAGAAAAAGGCCTGAGGGCATTCGCTCTAACTAACCGCACTTTCTGCCTTATTGGGTTTTCTCGGAGGGTCTTTGTCAAAATGTCATGCAGGAACCAGAGGCAAACTGAGAGAACAGGCCAGGATCAGCAACCGGCTCTGTTTTCGCCACCCCCCCCAAAAAAAAAGGTTTCAAAAATAAATTAAAAAAAAAACTAAAACTAAAACAAAAAAAAGCTGTCATTTCAAATCAGTGCTACAATTACCCGGGACAACATAAAACGTCTGCGCCTTGTTCCGTAGACAGAATGGCTGACCGGCCTATTTCTGAGAGGACCAAGACGGCGTTGAAACGGTCGCCAGATGTTTGTCGCCAGACGATAATGCCAAAGGGTTTGAAGCGTTTTGTGTGCGTGCGATCAATGATTTAAAAAGCAGCTGAAATGCATCCTCCTTTCTCAGCAGGTACTCATTGTAACACTTGAGAACACCTGTCGAGCATTACGGTTCAAAAACACACGTCGGGTGAACTTCCAATTTATCTCAACGGTTACATTCCAGCAGACCTGCAGACCCGTTGAGGATAACCGACACCATTTTTTGTTTCCTAACTGACATCAGAAATACGTTCATAGCATCTAAAATACCCAAAACATGCAGTATGATATTTTTAGTCAAATGCAAAACACCAATAAAAAGGACTAAAGTGTCCAAAAGCTGCAAAAAAATGAACCCGTAAGTGGCTAGTTTCAGAAGGTCCCGCTCCCTTGTTCGTGGTGTCACGCGAAGACGTCTTGCCTTGCTGGGGAATCAAAATAATGGCTTCCGATTCGGAGAATATGCTTTCTTGTTACTCATCCAGTTATGAATATGATTCAAATAGTTCTGAAGAGGAAAGCATACATGTTTGCAATCGATTAAATAATTTATTCCGTGTCATTTTGATGTATCTGGGGGGGAAATATAGCACCCAAAAAAGGCAGAAGATGGCAACAAAGCTCCGTGGAAATGGGCTGATTTTTTTTCCTTTGAATTTTTGTCAACGAATATCAAATAGTTGCTCTGTGCAACACACAACGATTCACCATCGCGTTATTTATGTGTTTTCCTTCTAATTTCGTCATCAACACGGACAAACACGAAGTTTTCAGACCAAACAAAGTACCGCAAAATGCATTGACGTGATGAAAGGACTGCTACAGTGTGTCCTTTCTCGGTCAGGGGCGTTCCTTCCGTGACGTGAGGACTCGTAACCAACTCAAAAACAAGACTTCCGGAATATTCAGCGCGAGTCTTAAAATGTAAAATATAGCCATATGCGGTGAAATATTTGTAAAATACGCTCAGTAGAAGTCATTTGAAGCAATTTTACAAATTATGGACACAACTTGTCCAGAGACGTCGATTGTCCTTTCAGTTTGCACTTTGTTTCGCTTCCAAATGGCTCAAAGGAAGCAACATTTCATGATGCCCCCCCAACCTGAGAGTAGGGACCTATCATAGCCATGTCCGGCGCCACCATGTCTGGACATTAGGGATATATAAATAGGGCCGATACGACCAGTCAGACTTTAGTTCGCTGACGAAGCCTCTTGGATAGGAGGCGAAACGTCCGAAACCTTCACTTTTGTACAGATGACGGCTGAAGAAACCTTCTCATCGATGGACCACTCCTGTACGACTGAGAGCTTACACAGACGTATTATTATTATTATTATTATTGTTATTATTCCTTCAAGTCCCATTTCAAAACCCACCTATTTAAAATTGCATTTTCTGTGTAGCTTTCTCACTCTTGTTTCTATTTATAATTGTATTTTATGTATTGCATTGTATTTTTGATTGTATTTTATTTATTATAGTACCTATGCTTCTCTGTGACTGTAAAGTATCCTTGAGAGCTTTGAAGGGCACTTAAAATGTAACGTATTATTATTATCATTATTATTATTATAATATTTAATTATTATTATTATAATTAATAATTATTATTAATATTAAAACCTGGCACTGGAGTCTGACAGTGAATGAGTGAAAAATTAAGTGCATTCATTGAGATGTGTTTCCCCCGCATTGTTACGGTACCATTAAGGGTTCGCTTGGCAACGTGGAGTCATCCCACAATGATTTGCCGACAACACCAATGATGCCATGAGACTGTAATTGTGACGTCATCAATATATTGCAACAAAAACATTTCTGAAATGTCATAGGATGTTTCTTCGGGTCAAGTTGAAATAACGTGTGGTGCTCACGCAAAGTGGCAATGAGACGAAAGCACTTGGACGAACAAAAAATGTTGACGACTAAGAATACGACCTTCAACGTCAAATACCTGCATTCAAATATGTCCATAAAGGAAACAGGCAGGCACAATGAAGCACTTGAGGAAGGTGGTGGTGGTGGGGGGGGGAGTGATGATAACTGAGTAATTTTCCCATCAGCCTTTTCGGGTTCCAACAAAAAGAAACAACTTGAAAATTACATTCGGGCCACTTGCGCTTCGGTCACATTTTCCAAAGCTAATTTCACAGTCTCACTGTCAGATGGCTTAATGTGGGAAAGAAACGAGGGGAAATTACCATCAGGGGCGTTGCACTCACGAGGGGGGAGAGTGCCGAGTTCTGTCATAAGAACTCATAACACAAGGGCATGAATATCTTAATTGTGCATTGATGAGCTTGAACGGCGGCGGCGCAGCGTTTTGACACTCTGCAGAGGCTTTTTGGGCCCAAGACGAAAGCCACACTTGGAAAGAATATAAACATGCGCTAATGTACTGCACCAGACAAGAGTCCAAATGAAATTTGCTAAGAAATGTGTGCGGCATTAACGCTCGATAAAATCGCTCGCAGCTCTTTTGTCTGACGATTGGCAAGTAAGTGGAAATGGGACTTGGGGGTCCATTCTGGGGCATGACCATGGGGACGATCTTAAAAGGGGGACAAATGGATCTTTCTGTTGCAAATTGAATGAAAAACAAAAACATGACATTACCAGGAATTCAAAAAAAAGCGAGAGGAAGATATAGACAGAATAACAAAGATGTGCTCAAATGTGTCAATTACTGCACATATAAGCAAGAAGGTGTTTTTTTAGAATACATGAAGTAAATTCCAAATGTGCTTTAAAACAGACTGGTTACAGTTTGAGTCAAAATTTTCTCGAACGTATGAAATAACGTGCACACCGAGATCAGCTATTCTCGATTCTCCTTTATCGAGCGCCTGCAGGAAATGATTGAGGCTATCCGTAGTTCGGTCACTTTCCAAATCAGGGTGAATGGTATTGTTATAATACAGAATCAACTTGAAAATTATTCTTTAAACATTTAAAGCTATCCACAACCTAGCCCCCCCATACCTATCTGACCTTCAAATTTCTATTCCCTCTCGTTCCCTCAGATCCTCTTCCTCCCCCCACCTTTGTGTACCTCCCCCCCTGCCCATCTCAGCATGATGGGGGACAGAACTTTCAGCTGTTCTGCCCCCAAACTCTGGAACTCACTTCCTCCCAACATTCGTAACATCGATTCTCTTCCCACCGTCAAGTCCCATCTCAAAACCCACCTATTTAAAATTGCATTTGCTGTCTAGCTCTTTCTCTTGTTTCTATTTATAATTGTATTTTATTTATTGTATTCTATTTGTGATTGTATTTTATTTATTATAGTACCTATGCTTGTCTGTGACTATAAAGTGTCCATGAGAGCTTTGAAAGGCGCTTAAAATGAAATGTATTATTATTATTATTATTATTATTATTATTATCACTTTGCTAATGTGAAATGTAAATTTCTCCACTGCGAGACTAATAAAGGCAAATCCAATTATTATTATTATTATTATTATTATTATTATTATTATTATTATTATTATTGTTGTTGTCATTATCATTATCATTATGATGATGATTATGATGATGATTATTATTATAATTACGATGATGATGATGATGATTATTATTATTATGATTATTATTATTATTATTATTATAAAACGTTGAAAAAAGGAGAGCGGCAAAAAAATAATAATAATAATAATGACATTTGTGGGAAAGCAGGAGATTTGGCTCTCTAATCGTGAGGTGTCAGTATTGTGGTCAAAATCTAGAGTCTCCTGACCAAATTGTGATACTTGTATGCCCTCACAATTCAAATAGTCATCAAGTGCAATCCGATACACATCTGCACGTCACACACGTCCACATATAAAGCACAAAGTACCTACACGGACGGATAGAACCATAAAATCCATGAAACTGATGACTCAACATTTGAACAGCCATTTGAAGAAGCAGCAAGACGGCAAAAATATTTGAATTCTCCGCCTGTGGCTTTCGGATTAGTCTATGTTCTAATTAACCCCATTGCCCGTTTGTTTATATCACAGGTGTCAAATCCGGCCCGCCACATCATTTTTTTCGGCCTGCAAAAGCAAGTCAAACCTGTGAAATTCCATGCTTGCTTGATCAAATCCTAACCAAATCATTTTCAATCATTTCATATTTTTGGATGTAAACCACAATAACAGATTTGAAAACGAGTTTTTCATTAATTTGTTGTGCGCTGTATGTGTAATATGTGGAGGGGATGAAACATTCTAATGGCTTCCTCAAATTCACAACGGCCCTCGAGAGGAAACCATAACTACAATGTGGCCTGCGGCAAATAATGACTTTGACGCCACAGGTTTATATGCAATATTGCAAATGCAAGGTCCCTGGGATGAATTTTTAAATGTCATTCTTAAGCTGAAAAAAAAGTTATCAAAGCACTGATGGAAAGTTCCAAATAGTTTCTTCATAAATGACTAACATGTTTAAACATACTGTCAGATGATGAGAAGGTTTCTCCAGCCGTTATTTGTACTTCTTTGAAGGTGTCGTACGTTTCGCTTCTTATCCAAGAGGATTCGTCAGCGAACTATTTTTTTTTTGGGAGGGCGCGGCTCAATCCGCAGTACATATGCACCTAAAAGCTAGCAACCACTCATTTGACGACAATGAGGTTAAAATCTTAGCGAAAGAAAATAGATGGTTTGAAAGGGGAGTAAAAGAAGCTATTTTCATAAAACAGCAAAACCCTTCACTAAATCACCATGGTGGGGTGAGGTTTAATTTGGTTCGTTCGTATAACATACTTCTTAGGCAACATTGGCTCAGTTATGCTGATGAGGTGATACCAGGGCAAATGGGGCAATCAGGCCAGTAATAGACCCCATAATCAAGCAGGACAATATAAGTAATCAGTCAGGACAATAGAAGTAATCAGTGTAGCCTCAGGGAATAGTCCTCTGCTTCCCCCCAACCTGAGAGCAGGGACCTATCAAAGCAGAGTCTGGCACTGCCACGTGTGGACAGTCGGGATAGTCGCCAGAAAAAAAATGGTTCGCTGACGAAGCCTCTTGGATAAGAAGTAAAACATCCGACACCTTCAAAGAAGTACAGATGACGTCTGAAGAAGCCTTCTCATCGATGGACTACTGCTGTACGACTGAGAGCTTACCCAGACATATTGTCACATTCAAACGTCGAACGGGGCCAGCAGTAATGCCTACTTGCGCACCGCATCATCCCACCCCCCTAACGCCGGGCTGCGACCAAAAAACAAACGCGCGGCAGGCCGCAAAATCACTCCAGTTGTTCCTCCGTGTCGTACAGCGCGTCAAACCGTCAATAAAATGATACATTCCAAGCGCTTCGCCACTTTCCCCTGCTCGCTCCCGTGTGTCCGAGCCCCTTCGCTCTTGTCTCCCACACAACCAGAAAACTTTCTCCTCAGCCCAGTTGCACCGCAGAGGCTTCCACATCTTGCAGCCATATGAGTAATGCGTGGTTGTCTCCATAATACGCACACACACAAAAGTGCTGTGTTCTCTTCCCACACACATACGGGAAAGCGTTTTATAAGCAGACGTTCTATTTAAGAGGTCATCAACTGGTTTGAGGTTTAATAGTGGCTTCGAACAAGGCCGTGAGACAATAATATACAGCGTCGGAACAGAAAAGAAGCAATATTTGACATTGTTATGGAGAAACTTTCAGTGTGGTGGATTTTAACGAGGGATTATGTGAAACGTGTCAGGAGGTTAGGCGAAAAGGACAAGGTTTGTTTTAAAAAAAATAAAATACAAAAGTTGCTTGACCACCTTAACCTGAGGAGCTGTGACTACTGTATGTCTATTGAGTTGAATTTTAATCCAGATTATTTTTGGGGTGGAGGAGGTATAATCAATGAAGTTACAATATTTTCTGGATAAACTTAAAAAAAAAGCCAATTGAATCAGAGAACAAAAAGGTGCTTTACATTGAATGTCAAGGATTTAAAATGCATTTTCCATGATTAAACTTAAAAAAACACACCTGAAACGTTTTTTTTTTTTCAGAACGCCAGTAATAATAATAATACATTTCATTTATAAGCGCCTTTCAAAACTCACAAGGTCACTTTACAGACACAGGATGAGTTTTTATGTCAGTGTTATCTTAATTGACACCATCAAATAAAAAGACAAACAACGTCTACTTATTTTCTGTCAGTTTGGGACAAAAAAAGAGAAAACTGAAAATAGGGATATACTTCCTTTTCATGAGAAACAATCGTTTTTAGGAGATATTTTCCTTCATTGAAGTCACTACTTTTTCCTCCCAACTCCAAAAAGGTTAACATCCATTTCCACAGAAAAACAACGAGATTATTTTTTTTTAATTTGAAACATTAAAAAACAACAATGTTGATGTACAAATATAAGCTTTCCGTCGGACAATATGTCGTATAGTTCAATATTTCCAGTATTCAAATATCCATCAATGAACATGAAAACGTTTTCTGTCTGTCTATGTAAGATATTTTTTTTCATCACTTGTTTTCCGTTTTTGTGATTATTTATCAAAAACAATCAGTTACAAAACCAAACTTCCTCCAACTTCGCATCTTTCACACATTGTCATGTATCTCAACTCTCAAACAAACGGATCAAAATAGCAAAGTTGACTTATTTTGAAATTGGGCATATTTGGTTACGAGTTTTAAACATTTAAGATGCCGAGACACAATCGATATTTTTTTTTCTTCTCAACATGACACCATTAACCCAACTAGGACAAGTTTTTCTTTGAGGGCGTCATATAAAAGCCGACAAAGTTAAAACGAGTGAAATTGTTTTATTACACGCTATCGATGAGAAGGTGTCTTCAGCCGTCATCTGTACAATTTTGAAAATTGAAAATTCAAAATTGTACAGATGACGGCTAAAGAAACCTTCTCATCGATGGACCACTCCTGTACGACTGAGAGCTTACACAGACGTATTACACGCTATCATTTTCCGCAGCGATCTTCCTGAATTTCTTTTTAGTGTTAACCAATAGATGCATTTTTTTGTTGCTGTCCATTTCTATAAAACAAAATGCATAGAAAATGTGGCTGAAACATGTTTTTTTTAACTCTCAGACACTATAACTAACTTTTTACAGCTCTGCAGGCTCAAACGACGGATGCTTCAGATCGTATCTAAAAACGCAGCATGTGGAAATACACATTTTGCTTTGGATAGTTGTTTACTGTTGTTCTCAATGAAAAAAACGAAATTTTGAAATTCTTGAAATTGTAAAAATGTGCACATGCTTTATTGTGCTACTCCAAATTTTGCAGGATTTACATGTTCTGCGTGATCTGTAATAAGGTCTAAGATGCTGTAGCGTTGGTCTTTTTTTAAACTACAACTACACATTGATTGGTGAAAGGTGTTTACTGAAAAACAACCCCATCCTTTTTCTTCTCCATATTTCATATGCAAAAATAAATATTGAAAATGCTTTTTCCGGGTACATTGGTGATATATTTTAAAGCCAATTTACTGCTTTCCTCCAGAGCTTCAATGACATAGGGTGAGCTTTTGAATCAACTCCTGAAGGTTAAGGTTATCGATGCATTAAAGTGGGTGCACATGAGCACTTCTGTTTTTCTTTTTTGCAAGGGGGGGAAAAGGGGGTGAAGCGGTGACGAGAGAACTGTGGAAGGACTGTGTTTAAAAAGCCTTGCTCGCAGTGTGTGCCTCATTGTGCTGGCCTCGCATACTCGGCTCTCCCCACAGAGTTGTCATGCCTACCCCGGGCTCCCTTATCTCAAAGGAACATCACACTTTCTTACCACATGGGAGGAATGAAAAGAGGAAAGGGGGGTTAGGTTCGTGAAGGTGGCATTAGATTGGGGGAGGGGGGGGGGGCTGTTGAGTAAAGTTGATTGCAAATAAAACACTTTGGGGCATCCATCATGCAAAGTTGAAACAAACATTAGGCCGTTATGAGTTTCACTTTCAAAGCTGATAAGGGGGGAAATGGGGGGGTAACAATCATGGTCCATACCCCCCCCACCCCACCCCACCCTTCCTCAAGACCCAACAATGAAAGAGGTGCAAAACAAGTGCTTTGATCCAAGAAAGCACTATTTACCGGCACAAAAAAACTTATCAATGAAAGCAACGTCAACAACTCGCACATTGATGGGGGGACTCTGTTAAAAAGAGAAGACAGGCAAGAAAACAACCTACTACTTGTGAGGCGACCACAACCGCGTCTGTCCGACCGCCGCGTCTGGTCTGGTCCCGCCGCGGGCTCCCCGGCTCACTTTGACGGCCAAGCGGTAGCAGCCTGAATCGTAACCCCCTCCTCCCGAACCAGAAGCCCCCTTTTCGCTCGCGCACTTTGTAATGCTGTCCCGAACGAAAATGTGAGCTGCCATGTGAATTCAAAGCTTTCCTGACTCCCTCCTCCTCCTTCTCCTCCTCTCTTTTTTTACTTCCCTCCCTCATCCAGCAGCTCGCCGTTAGTTACATAAGTCGCCAGGCGGCCGTGCGTAGTCGTAAAAGCAGCGATGCATCAAGACCTGCCCCGTCCGGACCGGTTGTTCGACGGCAATACACTGAACTTACCCTTCGTCTTTGCTGATAGTTTTACGGGGGTTTCTTACCTGTTGATTCGGAGAACAACAACATTAGCTTCTTTTTAGCTCCATGCTAAAGATGGAGCTAGCTCCTGGGGGGGCTCGGCAAAGCCATCACAAACGCAGGCTTCTCGTCTCTTTCTTTGTAGTTTTTATGTTGTTTGGTGGTCGCGTGCTGTGTGTCTCTCTGTGGTTGTCTTTTTTCTGTCTTTTTTTAAGAAATAGTTTAAGTACAGCAAGCCATGCGGGTTAGATGGGGGATCGCATTAGGTACCATTTGCTACTCGGCCCGACAAAAGAGGAGCAGGTTCCGATTTTTTTATAATTGTTTTTGTTGTTATTTTTAGTTCGGCGTGGAGATTTTGTCGCTTTTGCTGTGACAGGACATCTCTGCCGTTTTTTCGCCGGAGGTGTGACGTCATAAGAAGAAGACACAGCTGCAGCTCTATTAATAACAAGGAACTATCCGAAGTGACTCTTAAAGGGACACGCACAGCCTTGTGGGACAAAATGCCCACGTACACGAATGACGACGAAAAGTGACAAGACATGATTCCATACTTTTGATTTCAAATACAACCGACTTTTTTTTGTCAAGTGTTGTCATTCAGTCAAGTAATTTTTCAGTGGCAAGCACTGACACATTCACCTCAAATGAAAAGACCACCCACGTTCCCCTCAATGTAGTCGCATCAACTTTTCAGTCAATTGCAACACACAGTTTTGACTGAGAATCATATTCGGTTTACGTGATACTTATAGGACATGCTCTGTTTGAGCGTGAGGTGCCTAAAATTGTCTGACTTCCAACATACTGGTGTCTAGGGTCAGGTGAACTTTACTGACCTTAATTCCAAAGCAACTGAACTCTGGCACCTCCTTTATTTTTTCATTCATTTATCCATTTAGGTAAAGCAATTCAGAACAGATTGACATTTGCAATGCCAGCTTTGCAGCTACGACACCTGAGAGAAATAATTGATATGCAGTCAGATTATGAATGAATCATGCTAAAAATGAATGAACAGCTGGAGGAGCAACGCCATGTTCTCAGTATCTCTATTTCATTCAAGAAATCAGACAAAGCGACTTGTAGCCACACTATGAAACTAATTAATTAATTAAAAAAAAGACCAGAAATGAGATATATTTACCTAAAGACTGATTCTTCAAGGGGACATACTGGTAACAAATTCAGCTCAAAACGCAGCTACTAAACTACATAAAAGGCTGTGACTGAAAGAGACACATTGTTGTGTGATAAATTGACTTTACATTAAAGTTCAGACTAAATCATCTTCAAGGCCAATACATTAAATAGAGACTCCTGCAGTGTCAGGGACCTATGACAAACTTTTAGTTCATGCGCATACTAAATCACTTCAGGGCTAAGTGAAATAGTGCCTCTTAAACGACAAACTCAGTGATACAACTCAAATGAAACCACTTCAAAACACACTAAAATCAAGACCAGCTCTTAAAGTGACACACACTGAGTAAAAAAAAATCATCCAGAATCACTTATGGGCAGATACAGCCAGGATCGACAGGCACACACAACAAAGTAATTATTACTGTGCCGACTGTCATTTATACAATGAAGACTAACTCCGAAAAAACATAGCATACACATAGCATACACATCAAGACAAGTCAAACTAAATTACCACGACTTCAAAGAGTGACTCTCGCAGAGACATATGACTCATGATAGATACCTCGAAGGCTAATGCAAGAAAAACAGGCTCTCAGGCACACACGCACACACACACACACACACACACACACACACACACACACACACACACACACACACACACACACACACACACACACACACACACACACACACACACACACACACACACACTGCCTAAATACCTCAAAAATAAAGGTGGACATTGAAAAGCACACATTCGCGGTCGAGATGGCTGGGATAGGCTCCAGCACTCCCGGTTACCCTTATGGGGACATTCGACTCAGCATGATTCCGACTTTATCTTGGTTTCACTCCCTGATACTTTCTTCTATCTTTGTGACTGCTTTATTTCCTGTATATGATAGCTGTCCATGTTAAGCGCTTTGTTACAGCTTCAACTGTTGTTAAAGCGCTATATCAATCAATATGTATTGTATTGTATTGTATTGTATTGTATTGTATTGTATTGTATTGTATTGTATTGTATTGTATTGTATTGTATGAAAGTCAAAGTCATCTTTATTGTCAAATATGCTAACATGCATGACATACAGCACAGATGAAATTACTGTCCTCTCGGACCCAGCATACAAAGCACTTATAATGACTTTAACAAACGTAATAAACATGAAAACCCCAATTTCCCATCTTGGGAAACAAAATAAAATAAATAACAAATAACAAATATGACAACACAAAGTATTTGTATTGTATTGTATTGTATCGTATTGTATTGTATTGTATTGTATTGTATTGTATTGTATTGTATTGTATTGTATTGTATTGTATTGTATTGTGGTACATCGAAAAATGGATGAAATAAGACTGGGACGAAAACCAAGAGTGACACAGCTACGTTTTCTTTTAGTAACACTTCACCGCCACTAATTTGACCCAAGTTGATGTCAAGGTTTTGGACATTGATTTTGGATTTTTTTTTTATTAAGTTGGAGAGAGGTGGTCCAGACGCTCCCCAATTTACGAATGAGATACGTTCCGAACGGTCGTTCGTAAGGTGAATTTTTTTCGTAAATTGCTTCAGTGCAATATTTTGCATGGAACGTATGTTTAAGGCTTATATAAGTATGTATAAGGTTTATATAAGTATGTTTAAAGGACAACCGACGTTTCCGGACAAGTTGTGTCCATAATTTGTAAAATGGCTTCAAATGACTTCTACTGGGCGTATTTTAATAAGATTCCACAGCATATAGCTATATTTTAAGTTTTAAGACTCGCGCTGAACATTCAGGAAGTTTTGTTTTTGAGTTGGTGACGAGTCCTCACGTGACGTCAGAAAAGGACCGCCTCCTGACCGTAAAAAAGACGCATTGTAGCGTCTTTCCATCACGTCAATGTATTTTGCTGTACTGTTTTTTTTTTTTAACCGTGTGTTACATTCAAAAGCTGCCAGCAGAGGGAATCCAAGCTCCATGGAAATCATTTATCAGCCTGTGGAAACGGGCTGATTCATTCCTCACAGGTCAGTGGCCATTTTGTTGCCTCTTTTTGGGTGAGACATTCTCCCCTGCCCGTTTGCCTCAAAATGACACGGAATAAATTCTTTAATCGATTGCAAACATGTATGCTTTCCTCTTCAGAACTATTTGAATCATATTCATAACTGGATGTGTAACAAGAAAGCATATTATCCGAATCTGAAGCCATTGTTTTGATTCTCGAGCAATGCAAGACGTTTTGGCGTGCCGTCACGAACTGGGGGCG
This sequence comes from Hippocampus bargibanti, assembly GCF_051943395.1. Classification (NCBI taxonomy): domain Eukaryota; kingdom Metazoa; phylum Chordata; class Actinopteri; order Syngnathiformes; family Syngnathidae; genus Hippocampus; species Hippocampus bargibanti. The sequence goes on along the minus strand of NC_142753.1, from coordinate 3,479,197 downwards.
GGACTTTCTGAAAATGCCCAATTCGCAGCTCAATTTTTTGCAGATTTTGGACACTTTAAGTCATTTTTATTGGTGTTTTGCATTTCACTAAAAATATCATACTGCGTGTTTTGGGTATTTTAGATGCTATAAAACCTTTTTCTGATGTCAGTTAAAAAACAAAAAAGTGACGTCGGTTGTCCTTTAAGGCTTGTATAAGTAACCTGTATTGGTTTTGTACTGAAAAATAAACATTTCATAAAATATATTCTCTATAAAGATATGTACATGTACAACTGGAAAGAATAATATGTATATTACTCAGAAAATCTTACCGTTGTTCGTAACCGTTTGTCCAAACGCGTGTAAAATATGCGACGGGATAATCTCACCCCTGAAATCTCAACCTCAGGCAATCTAACTTGGTAAAAGTGTGTATAATTGCAGCCAAACACGGTTTCCCCCTCAAATGCCGAGCAGACGGCATACATATTAACCACTCTTATCTGGTATCGCTAAGCACATAACCAAGGGGCAAACGGGCCGGCGTGATGAAAATATTAAACGGTGAAGGGGTTGGAGAAGAGATAAAGGGCAATAAGATAATACTGTTAGAATTCTATCAATATGATATAATAACAATATTATATAATAACATGAATGAATTCGGAAAATGGCAGTGAATGAGTTAGTAATAACTACTGCAAAACAAGTACAAAACAAAATCTTTTATGGGATTTACCCTAGCTCAAGCAGGATGTGGACGGACACTTTGAATCGACGAGTGTTCTTTGTGGTATTCGAAGGTGTGCTAACCTATTTGTTTTACCTTTAATTGCTCAGACGTAGGAGTGGCCCAGCACACAATGAGACACCACCCAAGTCTTTTCACTTTCTTTTTTGATCGCTCTCAGTCATTAAAAAATAAAAAGATCTAAATTATTGAGAAAATTGCGAAAGGTCGAGAATAATCTATATCATAATAATATCATAATAATAAATAATATATTTTCACTCCCATATAAACAACATAACTCGGTCTACATATTTCCACAACCGTGATATCAATCGTCTCTGTCCCTCTCTCACCCCTCACACCACTGCTATCCTTATCCACAGGGGTCAATCAGAAATTTCTCCATAAACTCCAACTAGTCCAAAATTCCTCAGCCCGAATCATCACTAAAACCCCCTCCTTCCACCACATCACTCCTGTCCTCCAGCAGCTCCAGTGGCTCCCTGTTAAACTTCATATTGATTTCAAGATACTTCTGTTTACATTTAAAGCCATCCATAACCTTGCCCTACCCTATCTGTCTGACGCACTTCAAATCTCCGTTCCCTCTCGGGCCCTCAGATCCTCATCCTCCCTCCACCTATGTATGCCCTCCGCCCGTTTTACCACGTTGGGGTGCAGAGCTTTCAGCCTCTCTGCTCCCAAACTCTGGAACTCACTTCCACCCAACATCATTAATATTGACTCCCTTCCTACTTTCAAATCTCACCTCAAAACCCATCCGTTTAAACTTGCTTTCATAGTCTAGTTTAATCTGATATTTTATTATTTATTGTTTTATTCATGGTTTTAATGTAGTGTCCTTGGGTGTTCAGAAATGTGCTTGTAAATTAAATGTGTTATTATTATAATCATTATAAATAAAAAGAATATACAGTAAAGTCTCGTTATATCGATATTCAACGGAGTCCGAAAAAATATCGATATAACCGGGACTATCGATATATCCGACCCTGTTTGCATGTAATTTTCTCCGTGTGTGCATAGAAATAGTATCGATATAACCGGGACTATCGATATATCCGATATCGATATAACGAGACTTTACTGTATATATATAAAAAATCCGCGTCTCACCCACCATGGGTGGTGTCTGTCCCCCATTTTAGCTCGGGTCCTCTACCAGAGGCCAGGAAGCTTGAGGGTTCTGCGCAGTATCCGTGCTGTTCCTAGCACTGCGCTTTTCTGGACCGAGATATTCGATGTTGTTCCCGGGATCTGCTGCAACCACTCGTCGAGTTTGGGGGTCACTGCCCCGAGTGCTCCGACCACCACAGGCACGACTGTCACCTTTACCTTCCAGGCTCTCTCCAGCTCCTCTCTGAGCCCTTGGTATTTCTCGATTTTCTCATGTTCCTTCTTTATGTGTGTGTGTGTGTGTGTGTGTGTGTGTGTGTGTGTGTGTGCGTGTGTGTGTGTGTGTGTGTGTGTGTGTGTGTGTGTGTGTGTGTGTGTGTGTGTGTGTGTGTGTGTGTGTGTGTGTGTGTGTGTGTATCGGAGTTGCGCATTAAGATTATTAAATTATGACGGAAGTGACGCAACAGCGCACAGTGTGGCACGAAGTCCCACCCATAGTTTTTAGATCTACTTGGAGAAGACTTATGGTGAATTGCATTTCTCTGATGGTCTGGATTAACTCGCATTTTCATGACAATATCTTATTTTGTTTCCCCTTTTGTGCTGTATAGTGCAGGGGTCCGGAACCCGCGGATCCGGAGTCGCATGTGGCTCTTTCACCCCCCTGCTGCGGCTTCCTGCGGCTTTAGAAAATAAATAATGAGTATTTAATTTAATGTATATTATTTTAGTTCGTTCGTTTTTAATATGTAATTCTAAATTTGAAGATTATGGTGATTATAAATAATACAAAATAAAACGTATTATTTTTTTTGGTCGCTCATAATATACGTCACAACCATCGACAGTGGACGTATATCCGGTCACAATCGCCAAATTGCGCACGATTTCTTGAATTTTTCGACCCCCAGGTAGGCCAACTGTGGATTAATCTAAGAAAAGAAAAGTGTCTGAAGAAAACAGAACGTTTAATCATACGTGGGCAGATTTGTTCGCCTTCACTGCTGACGAGACGGGTTTACCGGTATGCTTAATATGTAATGAGAAGTTAGCAAACAACAAAACGTCAAATGTCGCAAGACATTTCCAGAACAAACACACAGCCTTTGCTCAAAAATATCCGGATGGAGATGAGAGAAAAAGAGCCGTTTCGGAACTGATGCGGAAGGCTGATCAGAGCAAAAATCATTTTATGAAGTGGATGATCATACAGCCCTGATGTGCAGAGGCTGTGCGCTGAGGTGCAGGAGCAGAAATCACATTAACCAGGTGATAAATATTGTATTTGCCATTTTGCAAATATTCTTTTTTTTTTTCAAATAGACATTGAGTATTATATTTGAAAGTAATCTTCAACCCAACATCTTTTTTTCTGAGTTTAAAATGTTTTTGTTGCGTGCAGAAATGTAATTTCGCTTCTCTGTAACAGTTCATTGATTCAGAAATGCAACACACTATAGTTTGTTTATGCATATATAAAGGTAAAAAAAACGATGATGAAAAGATGCAGTGTTGTCTTCATTTTAAATGTCAAAAGGATTTTGTGGCTCCCAGTGTTTTCTTTTCTGTGGGAAATGGGTCCAAATGGCTCTTTGAGTCGTAAAGGTTGCCGACCCCTGGTATAGTGTATCCAATTAGTTCCCTGATTCCTTTCGAGTCCACATTACTTTTTGTTTCATTATTTAATTCAAGTTTTGTCGAGTGGAACTTTGAAGCAGTTGTGCTTCATAGTGCTTTTCTTTGCGTAGTTAATCGCAAGATGAAACCCATGCGACTTCACCCATCCCTTCTGCCATACAGTGTTGCAGGTAATTGTTTCATTTCGTTTTTATTGTATAGTATGTCGTTTCTTGTGTCGTGTTTCATTTGGCCGTGAGTGTTAGTGGAGTGTCGTACTGTGCCGCCATTATCCAGCGCATTGCGTGTTTGCGCCGATCGTCTCGCATGTGATGCGTTCAGGGACATTATGTAAATAACATTGAACTTGTGTTGGATTCTCATTTTATGTAAATAACCACTATACGATCACACGTTGTTCATTCTGTTTTTTTTTTTTGAGAGAGATACTGTATACACACTTTAAATGGCTGCCACTGCTCACCCACAGAAAAACCCGTGACTGAAAAGTGAACTTGAGAGTTTTCATTGATTTGTTTATTATTACATTATACAGTATGTATATATTGACAGCAACATACCTTGACAGGCAGGGCAATGAAATTGTGTGTCCATCTCTGCAGGCTGCGATACCACACAGAGCAAAGTCAAATGAAGTGAGAAAATTGAGAAGAAACATGTCCGTACTATCTGCGACATTTTAATTTGGCGGGGTACAGTGAGATTTTGCTCCTGTCCGACATGTGTCTTGACCAGTGACGTGCAGTCAGGGGAGGCAGGTGAGGCTGTGCCTCACCTGTCATCATGGAAATATCAAATGACAAAATAAATTAAACAGTTATATTTATTGAGTGATTTATACTTTAACGTTCTTTTCCATTTAACTTCACCATTTATTTTTTTTAATCGCTGAATTTTCATATTTACCGTTCAAATACTAAGTGGAGACGAGCGGTGAGGCAAGCCTCACCATGGATTGCGCAATGACTATGCTAACTGTGCTGTCTTGCTCTGCAGTGAGACTGCATTGCTGTCCCTCTGCATATCGCGATTAAAGTGTTCAAACACTTTTAGTATATGACCTAAATTTCTACACTTTAGCTGGTGTATATAATGTACAGTCACTGTACATTATCAACACTGTACAACAGTGTTTATTTAATTTTATTTTTATCAAAACTGTGTGCATAGGTGAGAAAACAGTTCTCCTGCCGCATGACAGGGGGCGTTGGTGATTACAGAGATTCTTGCGCCTCCTCGGCTGCAGAATAATAGAATTTGTGAGAGCAAGCTACAGTAAACAGGTAGCAAGTTATGTGCAACCATCCAGTCATTTTTTTCGTGTTGCTTGGCCTTATTTTCAGAATGGAGGATTACATATCTAAATTGAAAGAAGTAGAGATACTTAAAACTGAAGAAAGATAAGGAAGGCTTCTACAAAGAAGGTATATATGCCTCTCTTCAGAAGAAGCAGCGCATGGACTTCATTTACAAGTAAAGGTAACACGATAATAACATTCTTTTTTTTTAATTCTTTTTTTATGCTACAGTTTATCTAAAGAATATCGACATGGCATTTTAAACAAAACACGTTAACTGTTGCCAATCAAATTGTGAATAAGCTACTCTGTCGAGTTCATATGTTTGTAAATCTGACTGTGATGACGTCAGTGCCTCACCAGCCATGAACCTCACGGCACGTCACTGGTCTTGACGCAACGGTTGGGAAGCGCTGTCGGAATGATTGTGAAAATTAGCTGTGCCCGATGAACCCACGAGGACAAAATGTGCCGCTCTCCTTTGTTAATAAATGAAAAACCTTCCTTGGCAATCTTTTAACTCTGCGGGGGGGCTGGTGAGATCATGGAAGGTGTTTAAGATGTTTGTTGTTCGTAACGCTGCTGCGTGTTTGGAGCAGGGCCTTTTGCGCAGCGGGGAGGCTGCGCATTGAAAGCAGCCTTGGCTGGCATCACGTCAAGCCACTGCTGAAACAGTTGCAGTACTTCTTCGAGGAGGGTGGGGCAAAAAAAAAAAAAAACAAAGATTTTTTTTTTTTAACTTCTCGCATGATAATTAAGGCATTGATGTTTTTTTTAGGCCGGTTACATCAACATCGAACATGTGGTATCAAAATGAATGATTAGGATTTTTTTTCTTTCCCCCCTCGGCGGTCAACCACAGCAAAGCAAATCATTTCCCGATTGAAAATGTTTAGGTCTTGGCGTCACAATCATTGGTGAGAAAAGACATTAATTGAATTCAGCGCTTGTCATTTTGTAAAGTCGCAACAATTTAGTTTGAGCTTACGTCTGTGAAGGCTCTCAGTCGTACAGGGATGGTCCATTGAGGAAAAGGTTTTTTCAGCCGTCACCTGCAATTCTTTGAAGGTGTCGGATGTTTCTCTCCTAATCCTAAGAGCGTCATCAGCGAACTAAAGTTGTGCCGGTACCTTTGGCCCTATATAATAATAATAATACATTTCATTTATAAGCGCCTTTCAAAACTCTCAAGGACACTTTACAGCCACAGGATATTTTCTCTGCGGGTGAGCAGCGGCAGCCACACGCGCCAGCGTTCACTCAACCCGGAAGTAATTCAAATAGATAGAAAGCTAGATAGCTAGCTAATAGATACAGTAATAAGAATAATACATTTCATTTATAAGCGCCTTTCAAAACTCTCAAGGACACTTTACAGTCCCAGGATATTTTTTTCTGCGGGCGAGCAGCGGTAGCCACACGCGCCAGCGTTCACTCAACCCGGAAGTAACTCAAATAGATAGAAAGCTAGCTAGCTAGCTAATATATATCCCTAATGGACAGAAATGGCGGTGCCAGACCACTGCTCTGATAGCTCCCTGCTCTAGGGTTGGGGTAGCCATAGACTACTCCCTGAAGCTAATCTGATAACCTTTATTGTTCTATTCCTGGCTCTGATCGCCTCATTAGTTCCGGTAGCATGTGATTTTAGCCGTCTGGAGTCAAACGAACAAATATGAAGCAATCACATTAGCGAGGAGTTGACGCTAGCAATGACTGTGGCTCTTACGCTCACAGTCAACCCAAATACTGACGTCACTCCCGAGGCAACATCCCTTAAAGGCACACAGTCAACGTTTCCATGACAAGAATGTGGGTGGGGCCTCAGCTCATTTGTGAGGTACACAAGGGAGAGGAAAGAACATGCAGAATGATGAATGTGGCAAAATTCCTCTCCTCCATTTGGTTTTTGGATCTTTGGAGCACAAAAACAGGAGTTCTTTGAGGGATTTTTTTATAACAATATCATATTTATGTGGATGATATTCAGAATTTTTTTTTTTTTTTGGGGGGGGGGGCAGTAAGGTTCTTAGCCGAAAACGCTTTTGCGCTCGGGGAATGTGTATTGAGTCACACATATTGTCTCTTGTGACAAATGCGGCAATGACGTTTCAATTTCCAACTCTTCCATCACGAGGAGACAGATCAAATTGAACATGTCCCTGAAAGTATCTAAATATTTGAAAACAATCTAAAAAAACACACATTCACACACACACACAGCAAAAGAGGGGACGATGGGTGAATGGGGGGCAGCCATATTTTTCTTGTTATTTGACGGCTATCCATGTGCTTCTCAAACGGCTTTGCCTGTCCAGGACACTTCCAATAAAACAGAATTTATAAGGTAAAATAGCTTAAATGGTTTAGAGCAGTTATCTCACAAGGAGAAAGATGTCGGAAGGGGCGAGAGTTACTGTCAAGGATGGAACGAGGAAAAGGTTTCTTCGGCCGTCATCTATACTTCTTTGAAGCTGTCGGGCGTCTTGCACCTCATCCGAAGAGCTTTGTCAGCGGACTAAAGTTGTGCTGGTAACCTTGGCTTTGTATATATCCCTAATGGACTCAGGTGGCCAGACCTCTACTCTGATAGGTCCCTGCTCTAAGCTTGGGGGAGCAGTGGAACACTTCCTGAAGCCAATTGGATTACTTCTATTGTTCTATCCCTGGCTCTGGTTTCACCTTGTTAGCCAATCTGATTACCTCTCCAATCTGATGACTTCTATTGTTCTATCGCTGGCACTGGTTTCACCTAGTTATCCAATCTGATTATCTCTCCAATCTGATAACCTTTATTCTTATATCCCTGGCTCTAGTTACACCCCGTTAACCAATCTGATTACCTCTCCAATCCGATTATCTCTATTGTACTATCCCAGGCAGTCAGGAGACTCAACTCCGTCCCCCCTGCCCCCTCTGCCCCTTCCCACTGCCACACTCACCGAACTCTGAGTACACCCTACACGCTGTACTATCATTCTGAGATCTATTTTTTTTCTACAAGACCTCACTTCAACCTTTTTTTTGTTTTTTGTTTTTGCATTACTACACTACGTCACTACCTCACTTTACATACGACACTACCTCACTTTACATTCAGAAATTACATGTATTGTCTGTTGTCAATTGTCTGTCTTTTTTAGCCACATTATAAGTGCCTTGCTCGCTGGGTCTGAGAGGACATTAATTTCATCTGTGTCGTATGTCATGCATATTAGCCAATTTGACAATAAAGCTGACTGACTTCACCTCATTACCCATTCTGATTACCTCTATTGTTCTATCCCTGGCTATGGTTTCACTTTGTTAGCATTGGCATTAGCACCAATTGTGATGGTTCATCATATGCAGGCATTGGAATTACATTGAATACATCATGGGTTTTTATGATAGTCGGTGACGCTCAAATATTAAAAACTCAATGCACTTACTGTTAAGTGTCTTTTTATTTTGTTTTTCCCGCACATTTTTCCCCAGATGTGTTTGTGTTTACGGGTGACTGTTGGTTGCGCACAAGTTGAAGTTGTATTGTGTAAGTAATCAGTCACACCTCGTTTGACATCGACCCATCACCCCCCATCCCCCCGCGGCCTCATTTTGAAAAACAAACACGCTTAATGAGAGCAACATGCTTACGCGTCACGGCAATTTTGTTTGGAGGCTTGAAATCGACGCGGCTCGCTAATTTTTACGCCGAGTCTGACAGCTTGGAATTTTCACGACAAGGTGATTCCAGAGATCAAAAAAGTTCGATCAAAATCATGACCGCGAGATCCTGCGTCACATTCTCAATGCGCATGGATTTTATACACGCCAGGCTGGGCGCTCGGTTCATCCTATAATTGAACAAAATGCCTGATATTTTATTCATTTTCCGACCAAATACGTATGTGGTAACACACGCAAATCTAATGACAATTTAGTAAGATGCAATCCAAAAAAAGCACTGCCTTGTAATTAGTAGTAGACATATATTTGGCGGAATCATCTTTTTTTTTCAATGTCTCATTAACCGAATCGTTACTGCTTCACCACTTCGGCTGCCTTGAACGTTTTGTCGGATTTTGTACTCAATGTATCGCTCTGTAATTAGTCGCAAACAAGTATATTTTGGGAACGACTTCTTTCAAGATTTTTTTCCCCTGATGAAAAATGTTCATCCAATTTGAGCTTTTGAAACTTATGCAGAATTTTATTGAAAAAGTCCTTCTATATTACCTATTTTAAAGGACAACCGACACCATTTTTTTGTTTCCTAACTGACATCAGAGAAACGTTTTATAGCATCTAAAATACCCAAAACACGCAGGCTGATATTTTTAGTCAAATGCAAAACGCCAATAAAAATAAGTTAAAGTGTCCCAAAACTACTTCAAAATGACCACGGAGATGCAGTTTCAGAAGGCCCCGGCCCCTTGTTTGTGACGTCACGCCAGGACATCTTGCCTTGCTCTAGAATCAAAACAATGGCTTCAGATTTGGAGAAGACGCTTTCTTGTTACATATCTAGTTATGAATATGATTCAAATTCTTCTGAAGTGGAAAGCAAAAATGTTTGCGATCGATTAAAAAAAGTTCACCCGTATCAATTCGAGCTGTCAGGACTCCAATGTAGTGTCTCAGTAAATGGACAAGATGGCGCCCAAGCTCGGAAATGGGATGATTTGTCTGCTGGGAGTTTGTGTCAACTAGTATCAAATAGTATTCTTGGTGCAGCACTCAACGATTCACCATCGTGTTATTTATATGTTTTCCTTCTAATTTCGCCATCAACACGGATCAACACGACGTTTTCAGACTAAACAAAGTACCCAAAATGCATTGTGTGTCGCTTTCTCGGTCAGGGGCGTTCCCTCCGTGACGTCATTTAGGGCATCGTCATCAACTCGAAAACAAGACTTCCTGAATATTAAGTGTGAGTCTTAAAACGTAAAATATAGCTATATGCCGTGGAATCTTTGTAAAATACGCTCAGGAGATGTCATTTGAAGAGATTTTATAAGTTATGGACACAACGTGTCCGGAGGCGTCGGTTGTCCTTGAAGATGAATGTCTTCTTTCACAATATGGAAAACTACAGAACTTTAAAAAAAAGAAAAAAAAATCCACTGAGGTGGCGATGAAATAATCCTGATATGAACAACATGAGGCACTGAGCATTTTTTTGGGACAAAATATTGATCCTTGCCATATCTTTTGCTTGCCTGATAATTTTTGGGAGCATTGAGTACTAATCAGGAAGCCTTTTATAGTCCCACAATGAGGAAATTTCCACTAAATGAGTGAATTAATATAAAATGACTTTTATCATGATTTAGCATTTCTGGGAAGGATGATTTTATATAATAACCTAATGCACTGAATTTGGTGAAAATTGCTTTATTTATTTATTTTTGCACCCAGTTCAATGGAAAATGGAGATTCCTTCCAGATGTTTTGGTCTCGTGATAATTTAGTAGGATGTCAGACAAAAAGCACCAAGAAAAAGATGAAGGGCATCCCTTGAAAAAAGCATCACATGAAACGTATAAATGGATGTTTAGGAGCTGAGGCGCCCATTTTTTATAGCGTAACCTATTGTTATCAAAGTAAATAAAATAAAAGGCTGAAGTTATGTCTGTTTTTGTACTCTTAAAATGTTTTTTTCTTCTCGTACTGTGTGGAAATTTGCAAAGCGCGTGTGTGTGTGTGCGTTTGAGTGTGAGACTTCATGATCTATTCCGTGTTCTGATCGCATCATACCAAACCAGACTGTGACAGGGGAAAATATGCTAAATCCTTACCAAAATACAGACGAGAGTGTATATAGGGTATATAATTAACCTCCCATGACAACACACAATTAAATAAGAGTATTGTGCAGGCGATGTGGATGTGTGTGTGAGAAAGTCTCGATCTGTGCTGTACAGTGTGCGGCAGAAATGACACCTGACAATTTAATTGCCGATCAAAACACAAACGGGGGCGAAAAATTGGACCGTAATTGCTAAATGATGTGGGCAGCCTGCAGCCCTTGCCTTTTCCCACTCGGGGTGTGGTTGCACACACAGGAAACCGTTGTGCCTATGTCGAGCCGAGGCCGCCGACACACGAGAAACAAGAAATTCTCCTTTTCCATTTTTCCCCCCTCGCCATGGCAAACATACTGTATGTTATTCATGTAAAACACAGTAGAGTAAGTGTTCTCTCATAAGGAATTCTGTAAAAAGGAAATTTCTTAATGTGGAAAAAAATAGTATGTGTCATTTGTATGTTTTTTACCACTAAATGATAGCAAATACTAATTTCCCTACAACGGATATTCCGATATCCAGAACACGGAATTACAATCCATGCAAAATTCTGGACAGTGATACATTGACTTACAAACTTAATTGGTTCCCAGACAGAGTGTGTAAGGCGAAAGGTGTGTATCCCAAAATATAATGTTCCATAGGAAACCATTAAAATGAAAATAATCCGTTCCCAGGTCCCCATAAAACATAATTTTCTACTTTCTAATTTTCTAAGCCTTAAAACTACACACATATACACTATTTTGTGTATAATAAACGTGCTATGGTATTATAATTAAAGAAATAACTTTACTGTATAATAAAGTCGTTTTATTTACCTTTGTGATGGTCGTTGATGGCTTGATGGAATGGAGTGGAGTTCCTCATCATTAAACACTTGATGTGGAACGTAGCCTACTTTATTCACCATCTTGAGGAATGATCCCTTGCAGGTGCTTTCTCTGTGATAATTTTATCTAGTTCCTCATCAATTGTGTTCTGTTTAGCTGGGTTGATAGCTTTTTGCATCAAGTGTACAGATGGCTTGTGCGGGTTGTTTGTGGAGCCAGCCAGATTGATGGGATATTTTAACCTTGCAGTCTACACTCTGCCTTTCAACTATCAAAGTTGAAATATTTCGTATGTCAAGGTAAAATGTTGATAAATTTAATGTTCGTAAACCAAAAAGTTCGTAAGCCAAGGGGTTTGTAAACCGAGGTATCACTGTACTTTCATGCTTGATATACAAGGGAAAAAAAATGGCCGTTCCGCCATTTTGCTTGCTGGTAACGTAGTTGTGGTGAGCTGTGCAGAGGATGATGCGCAGTAGGACAGGAAAATCCACACGTTATCCATATAAACATGCTTTAGAAATCATCTTTAGTGTAGTGTAGCAGTTATTTGGTAATTCTAGTCTGTAGCTAGTTCTGTAATCATGGCATCCAAACGTAAGAGAGTCTTTATGAGCGTAGTAAATTGTATTAAACTGAGCTAAGAAAGATTTAAAGTGGTACGAATTCAAGAAGTACTCGGAGTATCACTAGCCGCTAGTGATAAGAGCATACTGGACAGCGAGTTGCATAAGCAAATATAATGTGTTGATTCAATAGCGGTTTTGTCAACCCACAATGGCTGAAGAACGAAAAGAAATTGATTTAGTTACGGATATACTGTTAAAGCCATTTTCAAGACGGATTTTTCAAGAATAGATAGATGGACATTAAAGAAAGGTTGGACAGCTCCGAAGCCAGCAAAAATAGCAAATAATCAAGTCATTTTATGAGGTTATCATGAATCCACGTCTTCATAGTAAAAATTCGAATAGTTTAATGAGAGTATTTCTTCAAGTCACACTTTATTTCCTGGCTAACGGCACCCTCTAGTGGACGTGTAGTAAATCACAAGACCCCCATAGCTGGGGATTGATTCAGACATAGCACTACTGATGGCCAAGGGTTGACATGGATGTCCCGCCACTGCATTTGAAGGAATGAAGGAAGCGACGTAAAAAGGAATAAGGCTTTTAAGATCCAATCCAACCATCAGAGGCAGCAACTGAAGGAAGATGAAGCCGTAAGAATACAAAGTGAAGTCCGAATTGAAAAGTGAGTGCGTACGAGACTTCCCAGATGATATCGGAAAAACCATTCAATTCAATTTAGAAGTCATGCTAACATGTAGCCAGCTAGCATTGTGACAGAAGGGTAATGATGGTATTCTGTGATTAAAAATTTATATGTACCATAAAGTCTGGATTCTTCAAAGAGTGAACTCCCTAAATCAGGACACATCTGTAGTCTATTTAACCTTCAACTGTTTTTCTACCCCCTGTGCACCTGTGCTACATCACTCCCTGTCATCTCGCCCGCCCAAAACCAATCAGCTCCTTGCCTGCAATCATGTCCTTCCACCTGTTCCTTGTTAACCGATCGGCCGTGTCGAACTGTCATTTATTTTTCATTTTTCACGTCAACGGAATAGCAACATTGCAGCACCTGAAACTGGCGTAACTAGCCTTTTTCATACTTGGTGTAAACTAGCATTGGTTGGCCAATCCACAAAAGCATTTCATGTACTGTTGAGATATAATTTGGCAGATTGGCATTGAAAATGATTCAATACAAACATTTCAACTCACCATGATGCTGACCGTAGACGCAATCTGTGGAAGGATCTGTACATTGCTTGTTTTTGTTTTGCCGGTTGCATCTTGGGCTGATGGGGGAAAAAACAGTTACTTTTAATTAAAAAAAAACATATTTCAGCCATCCTACACATTGGGATAAAAAAAAACGAATAATTACAATAATAAAAAGAATAATTAACTCATTCACTGCCAGACACTTGCAAAACTCCAGTGCCACTCCAGTGCCAGGGTTTTTGTCATTGTCACTCGATTTCCAGGACCCGTAAATTATTGCGTTTTAGGACTACATAAACATTCAATGCAGCGTAAGAAACCTTAGACTCTTTTCTTTCATAAAAAAAAAGAGTTAATTCCTAAGTTTTATGGGTCTGGAGTTATCTGAGCTTGAAATGGGGCAGCTGTACAAAATACAATACAATACATGCATATTGATTTATACAGCACTTGAATGACAGTTGAAGCAGTAGCAAAGCGCTAACGATGGAAAAAAGGGAAATGCTGCCCCCTTGTGCAAGGGAAAAAAGTTGTGAGAGGTTTGGCTAGCGCTTTATCGGCACCCAAGCAAGAAAAAACAAAACCTGAATGGCTCTCTACATCATATTTTCAATTCACGAATGAATAAAATGGAAGTGAATTAATTAATAATAGTGATCATAATAAGAGTAACAGTAAGAGGAAGAATAAGAGTAAGTGGAGGAGTAAGAGTAAGAGTACGAGTAAGAGTAATAATAACAATAATAATAATAATAATAATAATAATAATAATAATAATAATAATAATAATAATAACAAATGTTAAATCCTTCACTCTAACCCAATCATGATGGCACCTAAAGCCACGTTTGCAATTAGCCTGGCGACTGAGGGGACATCCAGTCGTCCACTTAAGAGGCGAGGACACCCCTCAAAACAGGCTAACATTTAGAAAGACACCTTAATAGGTCATTTATCCCACCCCACTACCCAAAAAAGGGTTCTTTTTTGTATGATACAATGCAATTTGGCTACTTTTGAAAAGGGGTGCAAAGTGGACGTTGTTCTAAACGCTAGTGCTAACGTTTGATCTAAATGGTGAAAACACGTGTTGACGGGTCAACGTGTGGCCCATTTGTGGGTGGGAAAATATTTAAGGAGCAAAAGAAGCAACCCCACATCTGAAGCCTAGCCAAAAACAGAAATGTGTCATTTTCACACAAGGGTTGGCATTAGCTAAATGACTTCTTTCTCATACTTGAATCAAAAAATCATTTTGTCCAGTGACAGGAAAAATAAAAAAAATCATGTGAAGCTGAATGATTTCTGTTACTGCCTGTATGCTCATATCCAATTGTATTTATTTATTTATTTATTTAGCAACCCTGGCTTTTTTTTGTGAGCCGTTTGAAAGCGCTCTCTGATGCCTGGCTTGGTCATTCCAGGGAGGGAATGACTGGGAGGCGCCTTCAAACAACACTTTGATTTATTATGGCTGAATGATGATCAAAAGTAAAAAAGAAAAAGAAATGGAGGGTGTCATTCCACATTTACATCCTTATTTGGAGATGGGAGGAATACTGCACACCCTTGTTGACCTTTCTTTTAACTCATTCGATGCCATTCCCTAATGTATGTATTGTTGTATTTTGTACAGCCGCCTGCCATTTCAAGCTCAGATTACTCCAGACACATATAACTTAGGAATTAACTCTTTTTTCTAATGAAAGAAGACAGTCTGAAGTTTCTGAATGTTTATGTAGTCCTAAAACTCAATCTTCTGTGGGGTCCTGCAATTTGAGTGAAAATGACAAAAACCCTGGCACTGGAGTGGACACATTTTTGCACATTGTCTGGCTCATTCACTGCCATTCACAAATACAGTAAAGTCTCGTTATATCGATATCGGATATATCGATAGTCCCGGTTATATCGATACTATTTCTATGCACGCACGGAGAAAATTACATGCAAACAGGGTCGGATATATCGATAGTCCCGGTTATATCGATATTTTTTCGGACTCCCTTGAATATCGATATAACGAGACTTTACTGTATATTCGGGAATTGAAACTATGACATAGAGCGGCATTCTCGAATTAGCCAGGGTTTTGTATTTTTTCCTGCTTCGGTGCCGATAATGTGCTGGACAGACCTCTGGTAATGTATTTTTTTCCCTTTTCCATAGTAGAGTGACGATGACAAAAACCCTGACACTGGAGTGGACACATTTTTGCACATTGTCTGGCTCATTCACTGCCATTCACAAATATATTCGTGAATTGAAAATATGACAGAGCGCCATTCCCGAATTAGTCCGGGTTTAGTTTTTTTTCCTTGCTTTGGTGCCGATAAAGTGCTGGCCATACCTCTGGTAATGTTTTTTTTTTCTCTTTTTCCATGTTGGAGTGACGATGACAAAAACCCTGGCACTGGAGTGGACACATTTTTGCACA